>NC_025994.2:22889845-22974065 GCF_000442705.2 Elaeis guineensis
GGAAATGACCTAAGGTTAGGCGATTGCCGACTTTGGTGCGTTCGGTTCGACTTCAACGGAGCTCACAAGGGGCGCTGTTGTCGATTAAGAAGATGCCACGTGGAAGTCGTCGCTTGTGGATGGACGGAGGTTTGATTTAATTTTTCGCGTTAATCACGGACCAAATTAATCAAGAATTTATGTGACGCAAGATGATGGCTTTGAATTGGTACACCAAGTTTATATCACAACTGAACAACGGGATTACATCAATGGCACCAATTTGTGGTTTATCGGGTGTTCATCCACGTCCACGATTTATTTACCATTTTCTTTTCTTTTATTTTTTTCATATAGCAACATCCGGTTTATCCACCCTAAAAAGCACCCAAGACGGATAGGGATCACCGGTGTGGGCCTGCTTTTCAGTCAGGGAGTACGTTCCCGGGGCGCCCACCGTAGGCAAAATTTTTTTTCATTATTTTGTACTCCCCGGGACTCGGTTCGAGTATCGAGAAGGAGAGAACGAATCGTACACATGCCGGAGACGACGTCGTCTTCACGCCGCTTGGCACGTCATTGCCGTGTCGGAAGCCGTAACTCACGAAATCTTCTTGGGCCCAGTCGTAGGACGAGATCACGGCACATAGACCGCCGACATACTGTTCCTGACCGTTATGATCCAGGACCAGTAGACGACGGCTACTTCCACAGTTTTGATCTTGGAAGTCATGCTTCATGGTGACCTTCCATGAAACCAAGTGCTAAAAGAGGATGGATTTCTCGGTTGCGTGGACAACCAGCATGAATCCCAAACAAGCAGATGGTCCTGCTTCAATAATCGTGCGATTGATGTATTTAAAATTGATATATCTCGCATTCATGTGCATCACCTAAAGTTTGTAATAGCTATGCTGTGCGGACTGGAGAAAGTTTGAAATGTTAGCTGGCCTTTCTACATTGTGGAAGGAGTCATCATGAGTTTAACCGTGTGGGCCATTCTGGATCCTAATTATGACCACATGCTTAAGTTATGGGGGTAAAAGGTTGGTCCATTGATTAAGTAACGTGTCAAACACCTTGCTTTACCCGCTTTTTGACAGGGTAGAAATAGAATCATCAAGTAGAGTTCACTGGTCTTCCCTGACCTGAGGCAAGGGAACGAATGGGCTCCATTCATGGCAGTGGGACGGTGCTCCGAAACTCCAACATGGAAAAATAGGGCAGAGGTCCATTTATCTTTTCTTTTATATTTGAGACAATCCATTTGATAGTACTTAGGTGACTTGGGAAATATTACTGCCAAAGACATCAAATTGTAGAAATTTCAACAATTGGATTCATGGAAAAATTTAAAATTAGATACAATAATGCCGCTGACCCAACCCCAGTATCAAGAAAAAACCCTTCACAACCATCATGCCATGTGAAGGAAGGTGATTGGTCCAATTCATGAGATCATCATAATTCATGACAGGGCTCAATTTTAAAAGGGCAATCCACTTGCAATAAATAGTTCCTTTGATTCTTATTTTTTGTTATCAGAGTGTGGTCCAAAGCATTTTGGAATTCAATAGGTAAAAGAAAACCGCTTGCAATTCTTTTTCTATTTGTAGTGAAACATTGCAATATATTGGACATCTTTTATAGTTGTACAGGTAATAAAAATTTGATGTTTACCTTGATTATAGGAATTTTCTACAACAAGTGTTGCAGAGGGTTTGTAATCCTAGCGTATAGTTCTTGGGGCAACCGATTCTGCTACCCCGACTCACACTCGGCACGATATCTCCAACTCGACAGCGGCATCTGACTACATATCGCCGATCGATGTCCGACCGAATGGTCAAAGAAGTCAGTGACTCAACACACCAATTGCTTAACGATATCAACATCGAATATCTATCGGCTTTTAACCATTCATACTGTAGGGTTTTAGGGTGGACATGCACAACGAAGCATAATGGATTTCAAAATTTAAATTAAAAAATTTTAAATACAAAATTCTTAAACCAGTATCTCCTTGATGATTAACAATCATATATAACATAAATTCAAAATTAAATTCAAGCTATAGAAGAATACCTGCAGCGCTTAATCCAAATTCTGGCATAACCTCCATCAGGCATCCAAATATTCGCTCTCCAACGGTGATCCACACAGGGCTATAATCAGGACACCAACTCTTTGAGATGATTCCTCCTTCAAAATTCTCACTCTGAGAATTTTCTTGGACACCAGGACCTCAAGACCTTCTTCCTCTTCTCTAGCTTTCCTATCCCTACCTTTCTTCTTTCGTCTTCCTTAATTCTCTTCCTAGACTCTTGTCCTAAAATCGGACTTGTCCTTACTATTTTAGACTTGTCCTAACAAGAGAAGGAAAGGACTAATTGAAAATAGGGAGAGGATGTTAGAAAGAAAGGAGGAATTGAAAATCTGAATGAATCCAATCCCCCGACGCACCCCCTTTAAATACTTAGCGATGGGTTGCCTTCGAAATTATTCGCTCCCCTTCCACGTACCATCTCGCATCCATCAGAAAATCTCATGCCTCCTGATGAATTCTCATATCCATCTGAAGATTTTGACACATGGCAATTATCGAAAAAAATCTAAGAGACGCTTCACACAGAAGGACTCTTCGGAACATCTTTCTCGATGATTCTTCGATGCATCGTGCAGCTTCCTATGGCATAATTTTTCTCCTCCACCCATCAGTGCAATTTTGTCTATCCAATGGCCAAAAATGAAGGCGCTAACATCAAAATGGCATGAAAAAATCTCAGATTAAGAAGTGGCGTGACAAATGGGTTAGAGTCTTTCACAAGTTGGACTCTTGGTCAGGCGCATGGATCTGACTGATAGAATTTCCAAATTTGATGAATTTTTACTTTTAAATCAGAAGGAATTTTAACTTTAAAAAAATTCTTTGTGCATAAAATTAAGTTAGAAATCATCCAAAAATTTATTTCATCATGGAACATTGGATAAGCTCGAGGATGAGGCATCCCATCTCATGGGATGTGAAAGCTGTTTCTGCACACAAAAACTGCACCCACGCACAAGAAAAATTCTTGACTCATGGAGACTTGGTTTTCTAGCTCCAAATTTTTGATATATCTAGCTAAGGGCTGACCCAACTCAAACCTAAAATTGGTTTGAATTAATTTGACCTTAATTAGCCCAATCTGGAATCAACTTCGAACCCGATTCGAAACAGGGAGCTAGTTTTTGCAACATATGCTAGCATGTCAATTTTGCAAATATGATCTAATCCAATTAGACCCCTGATCAATTTTTTTATGTGTGACCCATTGGTTCCACATCTAACTAGCAATGGGTCTGAGTGCAAGTTAATTTGATTTGATTAGAATTTAATCTAACTGATCTAGATCCAATCGAACTAACCCAATTTCAACAATTAGAACTCTTTCTAATTGACGATTGAATTAAACTTTTTAATTCGATTAAACCCACAAGACAAGATTGATATCTAGCAATGTATCATATCTATCAAAGATATAAAATTTTAATAAAATATCAAAAATATCCTTCAGTGAAAAGTTACCGTGTAATTTGATCCTGCGATCTCCCTGCACCCCGAATATGACTCCAGATATGGAATGATGTCAAATCCAACATCATACTCATATTTCTCTCAATCTTATATGATGATTCAATTAATAAAATATTAGAAACTCTTTCTAATTTTATTCTGCTTTGATCAAAGGCTTCCTGAATCATCAATCGATCAGAGCAAGTAGGATGCGATCTCCTCTTACCAGGAGTGATCGATTCCATGTTGACCTACTCACAACCTCCATACATATTTTACCATATCCAGAACACCCCGTAACATGACTAAGTTATGAATGAGTATGAACCAAAAAATATGGATTCATATATACAAGGTTCTATGGTAGTCTCAGGTCAAAGATTATATGCACAACTCCCACTATAAGAAAACATCTTTTGACAGGTAAGTAAATTTCATAAGATGTTTCTTAAGTTGATTAATTCAGTGAACTCATTCTCTAATGAGCACCCACTTCCTTGTATTAGTGTCTCACACAAGTGGCATATGAGATCAGCCACCCTCTCCATCGAGCATACATAGGAAGTGCTAGTCTATCCGAACATTAATCCCCTTCTCATGTTTCTATGATAGGAATATTCTAAATCAGGATTTTTAGGATTTTAGATCTCATAGGTATGATCTCATCATAACCCTAAATCATTATCCTATTTATGGAGTTCATCATAATCATTACAAAAGTAAGATGCCATATATGATGAAAAATATCTTTTATTATTTAAAGAGTCAATACATGAGTCTGGAAGATTATAAGAAAAATCCATCAAATATAAATTTCGATTGGCTTGTAGGGTATATTCCTTTCAATCTCCCACTTGCACTAAAGCCAATCGTCCTTATATTTTATCCCCATACAATGAGATGGCGATCGAACTGCTGCTGTGGTAGAGCCTTAGTGAATGGGTCTGCTATGTTATTCTTTGTTTCTACTCGTTCAATGATAATATCTTGTCTTTCGATATTTCACGAATGAGATGGAAGCATCTTAGAATGTGCTTGAATTTATGATGAGACCTTGGTTCCTTTGCTTGAGCAACTGCTCAGTATTATCACAGTAAATGGTATGGATTCTTAATCTCAGGAACGACACCCAATTCAGTGATGAACTTCTTTAGAAGTTCCTTGGCGGCTTCACTTGCAGCTATATATTCTGCCTCAGTGGTGAGTCAGCTACAGTCTGCTGCTTGAAACTTTTTCAACTAACAACTCCACCATTAAGAGTAAAGACATACCCTGAAGTGGATTTGTTATCATCAGGATCTGATTGAAAACTAGAGTCAGAATAACTTCTAGTTTTAGATCAGATCCTCCATATACCAGAAAAATATCTTTAGTCCTTCTCAGATACTTAAGAATATTTTCACTTTTTTCAATGATCCTCTCCTAGATCAGCCTGAAATCTACTAACTATGCCTAAGGCATAGGCAACATCAGGCCTAGTATATAGTATAGCATACATGATCAACTCTACTGTCGAAGCATAAGAATAGAACTCATTCTATTTCTCTCTTCCGTGTTTTAGGAGACATCTTTTTAGAGAGATGTATGCCTTGACTCATGGGTAAGTAACCTCTTTTACTTCCATCCATGGTAAACTCTTTAGCACTAAGTTTATGTACCTGGATTGGGACAAGCCTAACATCTTTTAGATTTATCCCTATAGATCTTTATACCTAGTATATAGGATGCTTCACCCAAATCCTTCATGAAAAACTTACTTGATAGCCATGTCTTGACCGATTGTAACATTGGGATATCATTCTCAATAAGAAGTATGTCATCCACACATAAAAATAAGAAGACAATGGCACTCCCATAGTCTTCTTGTATACACAAGGTTCATCCACATTTTTGATAAAGTCAAATTCTTTGACTGTAACATCAAATCGGATGTTCCAACTCCTCGAGGCCTGCTTTAATCTATAAATAGATTTCTTAAGCTTGCATACCTGATTTACTTTCCTTTTGAGACAAATCTTTCTGGCTGAGACATGTAAACCTCTTCCTCAAGATAACCATTAAGGAAGACGGTCTTCACATCCATTTGCCAAATCTCATAATCATGGTATGCTGCTATTGCAAGCATAATCCGTATAGATTTGAGCATGGCAACAGGTGAAAATATTTCATCATAATCAATATTCTATTTTTGCCTGAAATCTTTAGCTACCAATCTAGCTTTATAAGTTTCAACTTGGCCATCTGCTCTAATCTTTTTTTTATAGAGCCATTTGCATCCAATAGGGGTCACACCCTCTGGTGCATCAACCAAAGTCCATACTTGGTTGGAGTACATGGAGTCCATTTCGGATTTCATAGCCTCTAGCCATTTATATGAGTCCCTACTCATGATGACTTCCGTATAGGTCAAAGGTTCATCATTCTCAATGATGTGGGCTTCATTATTCTCAATAATGAACTCATACCTTATTGGTACATTCCGCACTCTATCCGACTTTCGGAGAGGAGGTATATTTTATGATTGTACTTCATTAATAGATATTTTTGATTGAGGATCATCTTGTGCTTGCATATGTAGATCTTGAACTTCTCCAAGTTTAAGTTTTTTTCTACTGTCTTTTTTTAGGATAAATTTTTTTCATAAAAGTGGCATATTTACTGACAAACACCTTATGTTCAGTAGGATGGTAAAAGAGATATCCTATACTCTTTTTAGGATAGTCTACAAGCAAGCATTTATCTGTCTTAGCACTCAGCTTATGTCCAAAATTTTTTTTAATATAAGCTGGACAGTCCCATATCTTAAGATACTTAAGATTAGGCTTCTTTCCTCTCCATATCTCATATGGAGTGCTTGGCATAGATTTTGAAGGTACTCTGTTCAGAATATAGACAGTAGTTTTAGGACATGTTCTCAGAAGGAATTAGGCAAATCTATAAGACACATCATGGACCGCATCATAACTGATAAAGTGCGATCCTCCTTTCTGCTACACCATTTAGCCGTAGTGTATAGGGAGGGATCCATTCTGAGAGAATTTTATTTTCTTTAAGATGATCTATAAACTCATTTGATAAGTATTCTCCTCCTCGATCAGATTGAAAGATTTTAATATTTTTTCCAGTTTGTTTCTCGACCATACTTTGATACTCTTTAAATTTATTAAAGGCTTCGGATTTGTGTTTCATAAGATATACATATCCAAACCTAGATAAATCATCAATGAACGTTATAAAATAAGAGTATCCTCCTCTAGCTTCTGTTGTCGTAGGACCACATACATCGGTCTGTATAAGTCCAAATAACTCATCCTTTCTCCATGTCCACTAAATGGAGTCTTAATCATTTTTTCCATAAGACAAGATTCACAAGTACCTAATAATTCATAATCATAAGGATCAAAGAACTCTTCTTTGTATAACTTGTTAATCTTTGTCTCACTTATATGACCAAGTCGACAATGCCAAAGTAAAGTATTATTCAACTCTTCTCTCTTTCGCTTTTTACTTTCATCAATATGAAAAACATTGTTATTAGATAGAATCAGAAGATCATTATTAATAATCCATGGCAAAAAATTTTATTAGAAAAAGAAATTGAGCAACTATTGCTCTTTCCATTTATTTTATAATCTTGTTGCAAAAGCAATGATACAGAAATAATATTTTTAATGATCTTAGGCATATAATAACAGTTTTCTAGCTTTAAGATCTTTCCAGAAGGTAACTTTAATATATATGTCCCCACAACCTCTGCTTGGATGGACTCTCTTCCAGTGTCGTAGAGCTCGAAATCATCCTTCTTCAGCACTCTAATGTTCTGCAGCCCCTGCAACGATTTGCAGATATGAGAACCGCAGGCGATATCCAATACCCAAGAGTCTGAATTGGAAGAACTTAATGACAAAATTGTATGTATCTCGTATATACCTTTTGGTCCGTCGCTTGCACCAGCCTTTACAGTTGCAAGATATAACTTGTAATTCTTTTTCCAGTGTCCTGCCTTGTCGCAGTGAAAGTAGGTACCCTGTTTTGAGATTTTTTTTCCTTCTTCTTCATCTTGCCACCCTTAGGATTCAGTGCTTTCTTTAAATCCTTAAAACCTGATTTTTCTTAGAGGTTTTACCCACAAGAAGTGGAGCTTTTTCTTTTTTAATATGGCTTTCAGCTGTCTTAAGCATATTCAACAGCTTAGGCAAGAGGTATTCAGTTTGTTCATGTAATAATTCACGACAAACTGAGTGAATGACTCGGAGAGAGATTGCAGGATCAAATCCTGACTTAATTCTCCATCCATCATAAAATCTAGTTGATCCAATTTAGTAATCAGATCAATGACCTTTAGGATATGTCTTGTACGGATAATCCCTCAGTTATTTTAGCACGGAATAACTGCTTAGATATCTCATATCTAGCAGTCCTACTCTGTTTTTCATACAACTCTTTAAGATTGAGAAGTATGGATTGAGTATCCATGCTCTCATGCTGCTCTGCAACTCATTGCTTATGAAGGCCAGTATGATACACTTGACAGTCAAACTGTCATTCTTCCACATCCTGTATGTGGATACCTCCTCCTCTGTGACATCATCCCCAGCCTCTTATGGTTCGAGGATGTCAAGAATATAGGAGAGCTTCTCCTGAGTGAGTACAATCTTTAAATTCCTCAACCAGTCCACATAATTGAGACCGGTCAATTTGTTGAAATCTAAATTCCTCGCAATGATAGTGAAGATGCCATTTGTAGAATTTAATCTACAATAATTAAAGAACATTATATAAGCAAACAACTCATGTTGACTCATACAATTAAATAAGGTCTTTAGATTTAATTGTGCCTCCCACTATTTTATCATAACCCTCAACTATGATGAACGAGACATATTTCATATTTATCTTAGTGGGATTGAGACCCTAATTCCTCATAATGATCTTGTGTTAACACAACAAATCCTTATGAGTTCATAGGTAGAAAATTCTTTCCAATTGCATCTCATGCAATTCCCAATATCATATCTTAGCCTTTAAGACATTATTAGCCTTGTGTTAACATAACAAGCTATAATGTTTTAGTTAAGTTAGACCCTTCATTTCAATACAATCAAATTCTAATATAACTGTCCTTGTGTTAATACAACAAAGCAGTACATTCAAAATTGCCGTAAGCATCTTCTATGCACCAGGATTATGTTATATCAATCCTTATGACAAGCCTTATGTTAACACAACAAACTAGTCATAGTTCATGATGTAACATTAATCTAGCATGAAGGAAGGCCCTTAGTAGTGTTTTCAATATTAGAGTTTTTCAATATCAAGACCGCTTAATCAAATTGGCCAAGTAAGGTGGGGGTCCCTCCATTGCTTTCCTTAGACACCAATAAATTGACCAGGTTTGACGACGAAACCAATTAAAGAACCATCTATAGCACTTTCCTAGACACCAATTGATCAATTGATCAAGAATTGGTAAACCCATAGTTGCATATTACTACCACTTAATATAATTTTTAATGAGAGCTTTTATTTGGTCTCATACACATTCTAACTATATAATGCCAATTTATGTATCAGCATTAAAACATTCTATATGTACAAGTGTAACATATGAACATTCATCATCTTAGGACAACCTTGCAGCATAATCCCGTTATGCTAGGACAACCTTATGTCAGGATGATGAAGTGGTGAATCATATATGCATCATTTCATATTATCATATGAAAGCATAATAGAAGACATAAATCATTTTATAGTATAAATCATACTATGCATCACATAAACATTATGTATATATGATTGAACCAAACAAGGCCGGCTCTGATACCACTGTAGGGTTTTAGGGTGGGCATGCACAGCGAAAGCATAATAGATTTCAAAATTTAAATTAAGAAATTCTAAATATAAAATCTTTAAACCAACATCTCCTTGATTATTAACAATTATATATAACATAAATTCAAAATTAAATTTAAGCTATAGAAGAATACCTGCGGCGCTTAATCTAAATTCCGACAGAACCTCCACTAGGCGTCCAATTGTTCGCCCTCCAACGGTGATCCACACAGGGCTATGATCAGGACACCAACTCTTTGAGATGATTTCTCCAAAATTCTCATTCTGAGAATTTTCTTGGACATCAGGACCTCAAGATCCTCTTCCTCTTCTTCTAGCCTTCCTATTCTTACCTTTCTTCTCTCCTTGTCTTCCTTAATTCTCTTCTTAGACTCTTGTCCTCAAATCGGACTTGTCCTTACTATTTTGAACTTGTCCTAACAAGAGAAGGGACTAATTGGACAATAGGAGAGGATGTTAGAAAGAAAGGAGAAATTGAAAATCTGAATTAATCCAATCCCCCGGCGCACCCCCCTTAAATACTTAGCGACGGGTTGTCTTCGAGAATTATTCGCGCCCCTTCCACGTGCCATCTCACATCCATCAGAAAATCTCACACTTCTGATGAATTTTCATGCCCATCTGAAGATTTTGACACATGTAATAATCGGAAAAAAATTCAAGAGACGCTTTGCGCGGGACTCTTTGGAACATTTTTCTCGATGATTCTTCGATGCGTTGCGCAGCTTCCTATGGCATAATTTTTCTCCACCACCCATCAGCGCAATTTTATCCATCCAATGGCCAAAAATGAAGGTGCTAACATCAGAATGGTGTGGAAAAAATCTCAGATTAAGAAGTGGCATGACAAATGGGTTAGAGTCCTTCACAAGTTGGACTCTTGGTCAGGCGCATGGATCAGACTGACAGGATTTCCAACTTCGACGAATTTTCACGTTTAAACCTGAAGGAATTTTAACTTCAAAAAAATTCTTTATGCTCAAAATTAATTAGGAATCACCCAAAAATTTATTTATCGTGGAACATTGAATAAGCTCGAGGATGAGGTGTCCCATCTCATGGGACGTGAAAGCTGTTTCTGCCACAAAAACTGCACCCACGCACAAGAAAAATTCTTGACTTATGGAGATTTGATTTTCTGGCTCCAAATTTTTGGTACATATAGCTAAGGGCCGACCCAACTCAAACCCAAAATTGTTTGAATTAATTTGGCCTTAATTAGCCCAATCTGGAATCAATTTCGAGCCCGATTTGAAACAGGGAGCTAGTTTTTGCAACATGTGCTAGCATGTCAATTTGCAAATATGATCTAAACCAATTAGACCCCTGATCAATTTTTTTATGTGTGACCATTGGGTTCCACATCTAGCCAGCAATGGGTCTGAGTGCAAGTCGATTTGATTTGATTAGAATTTAATCTAATCGATCTAGATCCAATCGAACTAATCCGATTTCAACAATTAGAATACTTTCTAATTGGCGATTGAATTAAACTCTTTAATTCGATCAAACTACAAGATAAGATTGACATCTAGCAATGTATCATGTCTACTTGAAAAATATGAAATTTTAGTAAAAATACCAAAAATACCCTTCAGTAGAAAGTTATCGTGCAATTTGATCCTGCGATCTCCCTGCACTCCGAATATGACTCCGGATATGGAATGATGTCCAATCCAATATCATACTCATATTTCTCTCAATCTTATATGATGATTCAATTAATGAAATATTAGAAACTCTTTCTAATTTTCATTCTGCTTTGATCAAAGGCTTTCTGAATCATCAATCGATCAGAGCAAGTAGGATGCGATCTCCTCTTACCAGAAGTGATCGATTCCATGTTGACCTACTCACAACCTCCATACATATTTTACCATATCCAGAACACCCCGTACATGACTAAGTCATGAATTAGTATGAACAAAAAAATATGGATTCATGTATGTAAGGTTCTATGGTAGTCTCAGATCAAAGGATTATATGCACAACTCCCACAATAAGAAAATATCTTTTGACGGGTAAGTAAATTCCATAAGATGTTTCTTAAGTCGGATCAATTCAGTAAACTCATTCTCTAATAAGCACCTACTTTCTTGTATTAGTGTCTCACACAAGTGGCATATGAGATCAGCTACCCTCTCCATCGAGCATACATAGGAAGTGCTAGTCTATCCGGAACATTGATTCTCTTCTCAATGCTCCTATGATTAGGAATATTTTAAATCAGGGTTTTTAGGATTTTAGATCTCATAGATATGATCTCATCATAACCCTAAACCCATTATCCTGATTTATGGAGTTCATCATAATCGTTACAAAAGTAAGATGCAGCATATGATGAAAAATACCTTTTATTATTTAAAGAGTCAATACATGAGTCTGGAAGATTACAAGAAAATCCATCAAAATATAAATTTCGATTGGTTGTAAGGCATATTCCTTTCATGCCATGGCGTCGTTTCTTTTTTCATTGACAATTTTTTTTGAGCACTAAAGTTGATCATATTATCAGGAAGTTCATTAAAATTTGTGAACATGAAAGCTGAGTCATTTCTAGTATATTTCTGTTGGGTAATCTTGTCAGCTACTTCGTTTTTTTTTTTTAAGAAAAAATTGGATTATTGACACATGTATGTTCTTTAAATTGCTAATTACTTGAAGATAATGAGGTGGCCCTGGTGCATAACTGACTGCATTGATCTACTTTATAGATGATATCTCGCTTGAGGAAGATGCTGAGAGGAAAGTGGGTTGGTTGTTGAAACTCATCTTCATAGGAACTGCATCAGTTGTTGCTTACCAGTTCTTTCCTTACATGGGTAAGGGATGCATCATTACTGACATATTAATCTCATTTTTCTTAAACCTGAATTTTTACCACCTAAACTGATAAAATGACAGGCGATAATCTGCTGCAACAGTCCATCTCACTTTTGCTTGTCAAGGATCCCTTGTTTAAAAGAATGGGAGCATCCAGATTGGCTCGTTTTGCAGTTGACGGTATTTTGTCAAACTCCTGTGACCTTTAGATTAATTGAATGTGTTTGCACATCTCTTGCAGATATTTATGGTGATTGGCTTTCATGTACATGTATTAGTGTTTTGGTTTTATTCATATCCCAGAGCTCATGTAGTCTTAAAAAATTATCTTATAATGAATTTTTGAGCTATTGGAGGTGAAGTAGCTTTGCTTTATCATGAAAATTGAATTAATTACCTAACACAGATTGTGCAATAGCCAGGTTTTCCATACTGGGTGTACCATCATGTACCAGTACTGAACCAGTATGTGGTACCATACCGATACTCAGCAAACTGAACCTTACCATACCATAGTGCCTGCCAAGACGCGAACCTTGTGTAATAGTTTCTAATTTCTGCTATAATTATTTTCATTCCCATGAGGTTTGTTTCTCATGATGCACTTTACTATTGGTAGGATGGTACAGTTTAAATTCTATGCATACGGAATACAACATGCAATTACACTTCTGAATCGGCTGTTTCAATGTTTTTGATCAAAGTCTTATGAGCAACCTTTAGATTATATTACGCCCTTGAGGTACTGATATTTTTTTTTAACTAAAACAAAGATTATTGTTAAGGGTGTTTGAGAACAGCAACTCATTCTTTCTCATTTGCTTTCCTGCCATTAATCTTTCAAAAGATTCTTCTTGCTTTCACCCATTGTTGTGAGTTTGGTTTCCTCATTTTTGTTTTTCTATTTTCTAACTAATGCTTTAAAGAAAACAAATTCAGCATTATGTCTGTTCATTGATGAGAGATTGTGCAGGGGACAAAAAATTAGAAAATGCTCTAACAAAGATTCAGGGCAAACTAATCTGATTGCACCGCTTGTTTTATCTAGGTTGGAAAAAGAAAATTACTGCATAAAGCACATATACCTTTCTGTCATGCATGATTCTTGCTATTTGCATGTGAATTGTAATTGGAAGGAAGATTCCACTTGCCCTCTAAGTGGACCTTACATATTGGCTTGTAACTATTGTAAGGAAATACCAGGAACATATCTTGCTGGACGATCTATGTCTCCCAATGAGAGTATCCAGTTTCTTTTTTATTTTTACCTCTTTTCAGTTGTTTCCTTTTGAAGAGTTCATTGTATCTATTCGCTTGAAGTAACATGATGAAATATAGATTTTGATCGCAGTTTGAACTTTTAATCTTAGGATTTCTGGTCTGAAATTCTCATATTCTTCTATACTGTATGTAGATGAAAGGAGGATGAAAGTGGTAGAAATGGGTGGAGCTCAAGAACTTCTGAATATGCTTGAGGCTGCACAAGATGACAAAACACGCAAACAAGCCCTGAAAGCTCTTGTTGCTCTTTCGCACTCTGGTGAGTCTTTCAAAAACTGTCATGCAGATTTTGCCCAATTTAGTCTATGATGCCAACATAAATTGAAAATTAGAATTTACTTATTGCCTAGCATGTGTGCCAACATCATTGCACGGTGTTGTATAGAGATATTCTCTTAAACAAAGTTTTCTGTTGTGTAATTTGCATCAATGGGTGACCTCCCTTTACCAGATCAAGTAATCGAAGTTAATGATCCATATTTAGTTTGCTCATTGCTACAATCAATACTTGTCCTTCCAGAAGACGTGTTAGCATATTTGGTTATTCTGCTTTAAACTGAAAACACTTGTGGAGGTCTGCATGCAACAAGGAAGCAACTGATGTGTTCTATGGAAGAGTTGTTTCTAGTTGATAATATATTAGGTGCTACTGACTGGTTGGATTCACCTGGGGTGCATGTGTGTGTGTCTATGTACCTATGCATCTGTATATCTATATACTGTAGATCTCTCTCTCTCTCTCTCTGTGTGTCGCTCTTTGTGAGTGTGCACGCGCACGTGTGCTGTGTGCATGTGCTTCCGGGCATGTATATACTAGGATTTGGTGGACAAGATTTGATGCCAAACCTGGTCAGGTGAAATTGAAGATAGGGATCCAAAAACGAAGATCTGAGCTATCGAATATCATTTACTATCTCTAGATTATTGACAAACCAAATATTATTCATTTGGTACCCTGTGCATATGCATCATGTAGTTACATACAGACAATTTAAGTGACATGATATAATTTCATTGTAACCATCAAGGGATCTCTAAAGTACTTGACTTTTGGTTTTGAAACAATTTAGAAGTAGCAGAACACATTCAATGGCTCAGATTGCTGTTTGTAGACTTCCATCTTCTGATATCACCTGATCAGATATGGCTTCATATTTGCAACAAGAGCATAGCCTACCTCTATGATGGAGGAGATGTTTAGAATTAATTTTGGGAATGATTTTGACCTACCATTACCTCATTCACCATGATGTAGACGAACTTGAATCTCCTATGATCCTTTGAATTTCTGAAGCAAAAGATGAAGCTTCTGTTTTGCTGATATCCATTATCTGCTTTGTTTTGTAAATCTAGAGGACTTCATCGCTACCACATTGTTTCGCTTTTTCTTACCATTGGTTTGATGTAATGAAGACGTGCTGAATTGTCATGTGATTTTGGATAGGTTAATCTTGATCCTCTTAATCTGCCATTTTATCCTGAGAAAAGCAAACCATGAAGCATTTTGTTCGATAACAATTTATTGCATCTGTTTAAGGAATTTAAAATAATTTGTTTTAACCCTGAAGTTCTGTTTTTCTTCTTCCCCCTGGAAAACTGCAGATCAAGCTGCTGAGGCTCTGCACCAAGCAGGTGCAATCACTATTGTTAATTCTATACCGAATTCCTCCGAGTATGCTGAGGTTGAAATGTACAAGAACAACCTACTTGGGAGGTTTCAAGAACTAAAACATGATATCGTTGCATTAGAGGGAAAAAGCAATTGATTGATGCATCAGTTTCAAGTTCTCTCATTTTAGTGCTGATGCATAACTGTATTTACACAGCATGGAAATAACTCATTGGCCATTTTTGTTACCATGAGTCTTTGAGAACCCTAAATTGTATCTGAAGATGATTGTTACTTTAAGAGGCTGCGTCCGTGCATTGCATGGATTATGAGGGCTTCATCAGAATGTACATTGTTGACATTGATTTTTGTTGTCTGCTTGCTAGTTTTCTTGTTCTTATCATTTTCTCTTATTCTTATGTGTGCAACTGGTTAAGCTATGATCTTGGACAGCATGTCATATAAGTGACTGAAAGAAATGAAAGCATTAGGAGATGTATACATCAAACTTGTTGTAAACTGGATCTCAAAGTCTTAGTCTATTAATATTTTGAGAGGCAAACATCCCGTGGGAATTATATCTATATTTCCACTTCTTGCTAAACCTCCTGTCAAAGCACTAATTAGAGGATGAATTATTCAGAATAGAAAGCTTCTGTTATGATGTGAAAAGGTGGAAAACAGAATTAAAAACTTTCCTTCTAGTAACTTGTGAATGAAAAAAATAAAAGAAAGAACATTACTAGCATATAGTAATTAAAAATGAATATTATTTCATGTGGTATCTCTATACATATTCAAATATCTTGCTAGACCACCTCTCCTTGTGTCTCTATCAAAGCATTAATGAGAGGATGAACTACTTCAAATGGAAAACTAGTGTATCATTGAAAAAGTTGGAAAATGGTGGAATTGGAAAAATCTTTTCCTAGAACTCTTGTAGATCAAAAAGAAAAAAAAAATCGTTTACTAGCATGCGATAATGAATAAAAATTATCGTAAGTGAAATCTCCTTCATATCTTTTCTCCTCTTGCTAATCCACCTCTCTTTGCTCCTCCTGGTCAAGGCATTAACTAGAGGATGAACTATTTAGTTTAGAGAGCTTTTGCAGTCATTCAAAAAGGTGAAAAGTAGAGATTGAAGACTACCATCGTAATGCTCTCATTTAGAGCTGAAAGTAGATTGGATATTATTATTTAATTTATTTTTATATATGAATTTATCCAGATATGGATAGAAATTTGACTATTTAATAATATTTATATTTTATCCATATTTATAAAAAAAAAAAGATATGGATATAGATAGACAATCATCTAATTTGTATCCGAATATTTGATTCTATTTGTAATCATATTTAATTTTATGTAGGCTGATGAACTTCATAATCTTCAACCTCTTGACCAATGCATTTGTGTTTTGTAGAAGGAAGTGTGGTGACATTGGTGATTTTGAATTGCGCTAAAGATTCCATCAAAAGGAAAAAATAGGCTTCTTCAAAGAGCACCAGAAATTATCTTTTCTTGCTTCTATTTTATATCAAAATAACAACTTCTACAATCATGCTAGATGGACAACAGTAGTCCTCTTTCAATGGTGAGCAAACCCTTAATAAACTGGAAATAGTGTTTTTACCAAAAAAAAAAGTGGAAATAGTGGCTTAACAAGTTGAGACCCATGTACAAGGATACCTGAAAGAGAGAAGGCATATTTGATTCCATTGAAACATATATGTATGAAATCATGACATTTTAGATTCAGCCTAAGTATGTTGGGCAAGTACATATATTACGCCTTCGATTTGAGATTGTGAGTCAGAGATCATAGCAACCGCCATATACTTATGAAAAACCTCTCCATAAGCATGCAAGGCATCTCATCACGATATCAATGCATCACAGAAGAATAAAAATTAAATAATTATTATTTAATTTTAATTCAAATAATTAAATCAAATATCTTACATCCAATAAAGTTTCACTAAAAATAAAATAATAGCTCTAAGTTCAATGAAGTTGACAATACTAAATCTCGCCTCTAAAAGCTCTGTCCTAACATTATTACCTATGCTCATAATTAATTATCTGAATATGAAAAAAAATAAAAAAAGAGGTAATGAGCTAGACAGCCAGTAAATAATAAATATCTCAACTAGACATTTCAGATATTATATAATATTTAAGAACAATGCTGTAAATAAACATCAAAATATATTTCATGCTAATTTAATGCAAATCTATTTTTTTTCAAATATTCACATATAATATAATATAAATTTGATTCGAATCAAAATACTCATAACTCAACAGCCTCGACTATGACCAACGTTTAACCTCCATTGCGGGATCCATTGAATATCAGTGCACAACCCTCACTGACAGGATCCACTGAATACCAGCACACAACTTTATTGACAAAATCCACTAAATACCAACACACAATCCCACTGGCAGGGTCCACTAAGTATCAACATATAATCTCCATTGGCGAGACCCACTGAAACATTGTTAAGCTGAGAGCATAAATCCATCTGTATCAAAATATTTTTGTATCATAATATATCATAATTTCTACTGAATATATGCATAATCAATAAATCATAGTATTTTAGAATCATTTTCGTTCAAAACATAATTTCATAAATCATACATAATTTTAAAGAATAATTATTTATTTTTAAAATAAATATAAAATATCTCGAGAAGATATTCATTACTTACCTTTTTACAGATCACTGAACAAACAGATCGATTAACCTTTAAGAGATTCTTCAGTGCCTATTATTCAAAATTATATTGTTGCATTAATTCTAATTCAGAATTAGATCTAAACAAATTCCAAATCAAAATCCCACTTAAGATCGAATCCTTCACTAAGCTCGATCAAAATCATCAAAAAAAATCTTTTACTATGCTAATCTTAAAAAGATAACTTTAGAGAGAAAAATCTATCAAGAGAGAGAAAAATCTAGAGAAAAAAAATTTTAGAGAGAGAAAGTCCAATATTTAGAGAGAAAGCAAAGGTTCAGATTGAAAGAAGAGAGAGAAGAGAGAGAAACTCTCATATTTATCTTTTAGTTATTTATTTATTTATTTTTTTTTTCTCTTTTTTTTCTTCTTCTTCTTCATGGGAGAATAGAGGATCGCATGCATTCTCTCTCTTCCTTTTTTTTCTTTCACGAAATAGGGGAGGTCTTCCTCCCCCTTGTTCCCGAACTAAGAAGCCTCCCTCTCAGCCGACCACCACTTAGGCTGGTGGGGCAGTCCCCAATGACGCTAACTGGCCGGGTCTGGTGACTGATGACAGCCCAATGGCGATGGAAAATCAAAACAAAATAGAAAAATAGGGGAACCCAAAAATCCACAATTTCAACAGATTTTTGGTTGAAAAATTGGCAAAAATCCCAACTTAAAACCTATAGAAAATTGAGTGGAAGATGATTAGAGGAATTTACTTGACTTTGATGGGATTTGATTGGATTTTCGATGGCCAAACTAGGATCAAATCATCGGTTAAACAGAACGAGATGAAGGAAGAGAAACAACAATTTAATCGATGATTTTTCTGGTGGGAACAAATCAAAAGATTTGAGGGCCTTTAAATAGATCACAAAAGGAAGAGTTTTAGTTTGATTTTTACTCGATTTTCGAGCGATTTTGAGACTTTGAATCGAAGAAGGAATAGAACTCTTTCGGGGTTCCTTTCGTATATTTTTTTTTGATCTTTTTATTGCTTGGAGATTTGTGCGATTAAAGGTTAGGATATTATATTCTCCCCTCCTAAAAAGAAATTTTATCTTTAAATTTTTCTTACCTGTCACCATTGCATTGGAAGCCAGTGCATTCTATTGAGTAAGAGCATAAATACTTTCTTAGGTTTTAAAAAATCTGCCCACCATCCTTATTTTGTCCATCATAATTCTTTGGCCAAATTGATTTTCCATGTTTAGCGGTTGTTAGTAATTTTATGATCCATCTGACCACATTTGAAACAAGCACCTGTATTTCAACAGCAATCCTTGTCAGCATAATTTTGCCACATCTAGAGCACCGCTCACCATCAATCTGTTGAGTTTTATTATATTTTATTCCCTTAGCTGAACTTTTGATGTTTTTACTATTTGCCCTTGTGTATCATTTGATCTCCTGTCTTTCTTTGCTTCCTTTTCCTTTCCATGTGTTCTTCATTGACTTTTCTTTCAATTATTAGTGCTTTGTTTACCACATCCGCATAAGTAGTAAATTCATACAGAATCACTTATTTTTGATTTTATTCTCAGCCCCATCTCAAACTTGTGAACTCGTTCTTGCCACCATCCAATAATCTCGGAGCAAATTTTGCTAACTCTATAAATTTTGCTTTATATTCAGTCATATTCATGCTCTTTTACTTCAGATAAATAAACTCTTGCTCTTTTTGGATCCTTATATTTCGAAAAAAATATTGATCATAGAATGCAATCCGAAATCTCTTCTAGGTAAGTATTTCACCATCCTGTTCATACTTACGTTGTAGTCACTAACACCAACTGTATGCTTCTCCTTGTAGTAAATAAGCTGCATATCGAATCTTTTCTTCATCACGGCACTCTTGGACAGTGAAAGCTTTTTCATCTTCATTATTCAGTTGTCAGCCTCCAAAGGTTCAGTAGTCCCCTTGAAGGCTGGAGGGCTAGCTTTTTAAATTCTGAAATATTGTTCTGTTGCACTGGCTGCTCTCCATATTGTTGTGGTAGATGCTGATGTTATTATGCATCTCATTGTATCTGCTATTGTTCAAGCATTTGCTGCTATATTTGTTGTTGTGTCTGCACCATCCCAATTAGGATTTGCATTAACTGAGCCATGTCCGGTTCCTGACGTACTCTTGAAGTAGTCCCAACAAGATCTACGACTCACTCCTCCTGAGGGGTGCCACTAATCAGATGGGAAGTGCTGCCATCCTGTGGTTGCAATATCTCTCTTACAGTCTCTTGAGTAGTTCTTTTCATTCGACAGAGAGGCATAATAACCTCTTAGTAGTAAAACCTTATTAGATTCATTTATCTACTTGTTATGATGGATTTGTTATGATATTCATACTTTAACATCTAATATTCATGATGTCTACCCATCTACACTCATACTATGTCTAATTCTATGCATCATATTAATGTCACGCCCTCGATTTGAGATTGTGAGTCGAAGGTTATGGCAACCGCCGCATACTTATGAAGAATTCTCTCTATAAGCATACAAGGTATTCATCACAATATCAATAAATCACAGAGGAATAAAATTTAAATAATTATTATTCAACTTTAATTCAAATAACTAAATCAAATATCTTACATCCAATAAAATTTTATTAAAAATAAAATAATAGTTCTAAGTTCAATAAAGTTGACAATTTAAATCTCACCTCTAAAAGCTCTGTCTCAATATTATACCTATGCTCATAATTAATTATCTAAATTTAAAAAAAAATAAAAAGAGAGATAATGAGCTAGAGAGTCCAGTAAGTAACAAATATCTCAACTAGATATTTTAGATATTATAAAATATTCAAGAACAATACTGTGAATAAATATCAAAATATATTTCATGCTAATTTAATATAAATTTAATTTTTTTCAAATATTATATATAATATAATATAAATCTGATTTGAATCAAAATACTCATAACTCAATAGCCTCAACTATGACCAACATTTAACCCTTATTGGCGAGATCCACTGAATACCAGTGCACAACCCTCACTGGCAGGATCCACTGAATACCAGCGCACAACCCCCAATGACAGAGTCACTAAATACCAGTGCACAATCTTCACTGACAGGATCTACTGAGTACCAACATATAATCTCCATTGATGGGGTCCACTGAAATATTGTTAGACTGAGAGCATAAATCTGATCTATATTAAAATACTTTTGTATCATAACATATCATAATTTTTATTGAACATATGCATAATCAATAAATCATAGTATTTCAGAATCACTTTTCATTCAAAACATGATTTCATAAATCATACATAATTTTAAAAAATAATTATTTATTTTTAAAATAAATATAAAATATCTCGAGAAGATGATTCATTTCTTACCTTTCACAGATCACTGAACGAACAGATCGATTAATCTTTAAAAAATTTTTCAGTACCTATTATTTAAAATTATATTATTATATTAATTTTAATTCAGAATTAGATCTAAATAAATTTTAAATTAAAATTCACTTAAAATCGAATCTTCACTAAGCTCGATCAAAATCATTAAAAAAAAATCTTTCGTTATGCTAATCTTATAAAAGATAACTTTGAGAGAGAAAATCTATCAAGAGAGAAAATAATCTAGAGAGAAAAAAATTTAGAGAGAGAAAAATTTTAGAGAGAGAAAGTTCAACATTTAAAGAGAGAAAGCAAGGGCTCAGATTGAAGGGAAGAGAGAAGATAGAGAAACTCTCTCTCATATTTATTTTTTTAGTTATTTATTTTATTTTTTTCTTTTTTTTTTTTCTCTTTTTTTCTTCCTCTTCATAGGAGAACAGAGGACCGCATGCGTCCTCTCTCTTCCTTTTTTTTTTCTTTCACAAAATAGGAGAGGTCTTCCTCCCCTTATTTTCGAACTAAGAGGCCTCCTCCCCCAACCGACCACCACTCAGACCGGTGGGGTAGTTCCGATGATGCTAATTGGCTAGATTCAATGACTGACGGCAGCCCAATGATGATGAAAAATCAAAACAAAATAGAAAAATAGGAAAACCTAAAAATCCATGATTTCAACAGATTTTTGACTAAAAAATTGGCAAAAATCCCAACTTAAAACCTATAGAAGATTGAGTGGAAGATGATTAGAGGAATTTACCTGATTTTTTGATGGAATTTGATTGGATTTTTGATGGTCAAAGTAGGATCAAATCACCGATTAAATAGGATGAGATGAAGAAAGAGAAATAGCAATTTAATTAGTGATTTTTGATGATTTTTTGGTGAAAAGAAATCAAAAGGTTTGAGGGCCTTTAAATAGATCACAAAAGGAAGAGTTTTAGTTTGATTTTTACTCAAATTTTTGAGTGATTTTGAGACTTTGAATGAAGAAGGAATAGAATTCTTCCAAGGTTCTTTCCATGTTTTTTTTTTTTGATCTTTTTACTGCTTGGAGATTGTGTAAGGGATAGAGTATTACAACATATTATAACTAAAACTACTCATTTTTCAACCAATGCACATTTCATGGATTTGATAATAAAATCTTCTAATATGCAATATTTGACTTATACTCGGCAAGTCAAAGAGCCAAAGAACCTAAACTTTTACTATCAAATGAAATGTAAATGATGGATTGGTATAGATTTTGTAAAAAGCTAATAGATTTTCTCTTCGGCTTGAATGTTTTTTTTAATCTACTCTCGATTGCGACATCAAATCACCAATTTTATATCATTGTATAGAATTATATAGCAAATGTTGTAATTACTTGTTTGTTACCCAAATAAAAGATCCCACTTATTTTTCAATTAGTCTGGCCTTTAATTTTAGAAAAATAAATAATTTATTTTTTTTTACTAAAAATCTTTCAATTACTAGAATTCTCCTAAATGCTCATTTCGATTTCTTGATAATATCAAATATGCCAACATTCCTTTCAACGTCACTACAATTGGATCATAACTTACTAATTTTCCACTTCTCTGTCCATAAGTGAAAGGTGGCTTTCTATCAAGAAGGTACGATGCTTCGAATGATATAATTTCAGATGCTCACATGAGGCCAAAGGAACCAACCATTCTATTAATTAAGTTGCTTTAGCTGATTTACAAGCAACTCTTTTTTCCTTCTTGCACCTTTGCTTTGTTGTTTCTTTTGATGACAAGAGAAGGAAATAAGTTGGAAATAAAAGAGAAAGCAAAATAACATGGACATAGAATTGTTAGGGAAGTGGGGAATGAGGAAAGATTATAATAATAACATAATAATGTTTTCTTTTTTCCTATCACTTGTTTTGGATTCATAAAAGGTGATAAGAATGAGGTAATCATGGTATGCGCCAAGAGGTAGGGGGTGCAATGCCCCTTGACTTTTTGGTTTGCAAGTTAATATTAGGTTGGGGAAAAGAAAGATTAAAGCAGTGTGCTTATTTTTATTTCCAGTAATCCCCATCTATTGCACTACTTATTCTATTCCCATTTCGTAACTTTTCTTTGCAATTGGTTAAGAGGAAGAAACAATGGAAAAAGAGATTAGCTTAGTTCTTGTTTTTAATCTCTCTTTCCCTCTCTCATGTAAAGAACTTCTATTTCTTTTCTTTGCTATGAAATTCATCGAAGCTTTGTAGTCTTGAAGCTCAAGGCAATAGAACTCACTACTATCGATATTTTGTCTAGGTTTAGATGCTAGTGCCATTCCCATACAATCACTCCACACAATCGACCTTGATCAATGAAAAAAGATGCAAAAAAGTCTTTTTCTGACCTACTCAGTGGGACAACATTTGTAATTACTTAGATGCCACTATGAAGGAGGACTCAATCATTAGATTTGGTAAGAACAACATTTCATAATACTACTAAAGAACCTCAAAGCTCCTAGGCTAGGCTGAATGGAAAGATCTCAAGCTCAGCTAGGAGTCAAGTTCTTGGCAACCAAAGTGACTTTACTCCTTAAGATCATGGCTTCAAGCACCATGTTCCTTAAGCAGTGATGATTTATTAATTAGCAGGTCCCTAGTAGGAAATGGTTTCATGGTTCAAATACTCTACAGACAAGAGTCAATAAAATTTTTTGGAAGCTATGACTACCAAGTTAATTTTTTTATTTGCACCACATCTCAATAACACGAAAATAGCTACATGCAGCATCACGTTGACCAATATGAGTGAAGTCAAAAAAAGGGGCAAGTCATGTGATCCATGTTAGGATTAATGGAGTGCAGTCATAATAAGTTCAGCTATGATGTGAATAAGCAGGTTGAAGGATTGAACCTTAGTTGTGATAGACTTCAAATCAAGTAAAAATGATTGATAAAAGACTGAGGCAATAGAGTCAGTGTTAGAGATTTCTAAGTGTAAGAGACTATATCATAAGCTGAAGTAAAAGAAATGGCCCGCAAGATCCATGATTGATGAAGTATGATTATTGATTTGATAGGTAATATAAGATGATTATGCAATCTAATGTATATAGTGAAAGATAACTAGTGTTGGTTATTAGAACTGTCATAAGTGAAAGACATCCACAGTAACCATCAAAAGTGGATGGTTATTTTATACGAATTGTACTTTATATGAAGACCTTTCAATAATCAATCCAATAGATTTTTAACTTTTACTCTATCTTTTATCCTAGCAGTATATGTAATTTAGCTTTCTATTATAGCTCAGTGCTATACTCTTACCATACTTTGGTGTTACATCTCTATTATAGCCTAACGATACTTTTTTTGTGATAACTCAATAATGCATCCCCTTATTTACCTTTGTATGGTGGTGTGATGGTGGTGCAACTCCATGAAGGTCAAGGCACTTGGAACATGCTACTATTTATCCTCTCTTTGATCCGCATCACTATCTTTTTGACTAATTAGACATTGGATGGCATGCTTGCGTGCACCAATGTCATTGTTGTTAAAAACTTAGTATCTTTCTTCACTAGCCAACCAAGTTTCTAGGAGCTTGAGTTTTTGATGCTTGCTTGGATAAGATGAAACAAATAACAATAAGTATTTCTCTAGAATGACCAATAGGACCTTGCATAGTCATCATCGCATTGCTTCCAGTAATATGCTACATATTCTTATCATTACATTAGTTCCAATAGGACACTGCACACTCATCATCAGATAATTTTTGATGAGACCTTGCATAGTATTGTCACACTCATTCTATTGAGACATCCGCATAGCTACTATCAAATCATATGGAAGGAGATCAAGGAGATAGCTATAGAGAAAGTGATTGCTACACCAAAGCCACTTCTAGATTGACCTATAGCATCTTTGGCTTTGCTTCTATAATGGTTTAAAAAACTTGCATTTATGGTTGAAAGCCAATATACAAAATCATAGTACAATACTATAAATTTTATAGTGAAGATGGTCGAACCAATCCTTATGATAGACGAATTAACTTATCTACCAGTGCATGGAGGGGTTGGATTCTATAAAGCCGAATTAAAACTTTGGCTAATTAGGAGATAACAACTGAAGGCAATATTATGGAGACCTTGGAATCTATTGACCAAGGTATCATAGAAGTCATGCCAGTGAAGTTACAACAAAAATTGACTCACGAGAGATGTTTTAGTCAACATCTAGTCAAAGTTTAAGATTGTTGATCATGATAAGTTATCGAAGATTACTGATGAAGTTGACAAAATTCATATAGATAGTAATTTCTAATCATTTGTCCAAGGGTAAAGAGTAAAATTTTAGTAACATCATAATACTCGCAATAAGCATCAGAGGGCAGCATGATAATATATGATGCAACCTTGTCAAAGAGAGCTTCTAGAGATTTTCTACGTGATGTGCATTTCATATCCTAGAGGGCAACATGAAAATATGAGAGCCAATTTGGTCTAATTCCTGGCATTACAGATATTCAGGGATCCTTATGTAGATTATGGATAATATGGATTCTAGTATTCTACAAAGATCTACCAAAATATTAAAAAAATAGAGAATTTGATCTGAAGGTAACATAATAGATAGTATTATATGTTATCATCATAAGTGCATTCCATTGAGTTTTGGTTAGACGGTTGATACAAAGAAGTAACATCCTATTGTTATTTAAAGACCTCTTACACTCCTCCTGGAAAGCATGGGATGTAAGCTCGAAAGTGATTATCCTATAAAAAAAAATTGAAAGTTAAAGGCTTGTAGTTGTTCTTAGACTACATCCAAGGCCAAATTTCTCTTACTATTATATTTATGCTTCTCCTATTCTTCCACTAGGAGTTGTACTCAGTAGAAATTGGTTAGTTCTGCTTCAAGGGATATTATTAGATTCTTTTTGGCTAGCTAATGGAGGATAGATGTTAGAAATTTTGATCAACTTGTATTGAAGATTATTGGCCCGATCTACAAAAGATAGACTAAATTTTGATGGTCAAAACTATTGGTAGAAAATGTTCAAAAAAATATTGTATACTATTGTAAGAGGTATACAGAAAACATAAAATTGAAAGATCATGCTATTTGGCTAATATAGATATGAGTACAAGGCTGAACAAACTATTGTATTGAATGTGCTCCCTTCGCTCCTGACTTAGATTGATAAGTTCTTCATTATTATTAGCTCATATAAGCTGTATTATACTATCCACCATATTTCATCATAAGTGCAGTGGGCTAAAGGCTTAGATATAGACTTAGTTGACATAAGTGGAACAATAAAGAGTCTGTTCAGATCAACTCAAAAAAAGTATAGACTTATGATCAACCAAAGACTGATAATAAAGGCATCAACTTATTGAATCAGAAAATTAGGGATGATGGTATTCTAATTCAACAATACAATTCATTTGTGACAATTAGTTAATCAAGACTAATAAGTTGATCTAGCCAATACCCAGTCCTATTATACTAAGTGAAAGGATATTAGAGGAGTCATCAGGTTAGTCAGCAAGAAGGATAATACTAATTAGAAGGCTACAGCACCTATTTATAAAAGAGGCATGCCCCATCAAAAGGTGAATCAAAATCTCCATTAATATGGAGAATACAACTATATCCCTATGAATATGGAAGGTTCTTTAAGTGATGTGCAAGCCATTTCAATATGTAAAAATATTTCATAAAGAGAGACATGAAAAAAGTGAAAGGTTTAGAGGAATTGAAAAGATACGAGGAGATTTCCAAAAATGAATCCATGCTTCAGTTAAAGGGCAACAATTGGGACAGTAATTAAGATATCTTTATTTTGCCATTATTGAAGAGATAACTATAAACATTGTATTAGCCTCTTGATTGTCAACTAATAGAATGTGAGGGTATTATTTGCAGCATATCTCAACAAACTAAAAAATAGCTTCAAGAAAGTACTATTTGAACTAATTTGGGTATAACTGAAAATAGATACAAGCTATATGACCCTTGCCGAGCTCAATGGAGTAAAGCAATGAAAGATTCAGTTATGATGTGGATAAACAGGTCGAAAGATTGAGCCTTAACATTATTGACTTCAAAGCATGTGAAGATCACTTGAGGAGGACTAAGAACACCAAGTTGATCTCAAATATTCCTAAGTGCATGAGATCATATTATAGATTGAAGTAAAAGAAATGGCCAGTATGAATCATAGCTAATAAGATGTGATTATTGATTGATAGTTAATATAAGGTGACTATACGATTAAACATGCGTAATGGAAGATAACTAGCTTTAGTTACCAGAACTACCAAGAGTAAAAGACAAAGATAGCAACCATCAAGAGTGGGCAATATTTTGTGTTAGTACAAATAATGAAATTTTACTCTATATGAAGGAATCTTTGGACAATCAATTGAATGAACTTTTATCTTATATTTTAGTTTAGTCTATCTTTTATCTTAGGAGTGGTGCATTATAGTTTTCTAGCATAGTATAGTGTTATACCCTTATCATGGTCCGATATGTACTATTATCATAACTTAGAGCTATACTCTTCTACCATAACCCAATGTTATACCTTCTTGTTGACCTTCGAATAACAGTAAAAGCTCTTGAAGATTAAGGCACCTAGATTCATACTGTCTCTATCCTTCATTTGATCCTCATCACCATCATCTTGGTTGATTAGAAGTCGGTGGCATGTTTGTACACACCAACGTCATTGCTGTTGAAGATTTAGCATATTTTTTTTATTATTTAACTGATTTCTTCAATACTCACTTAGATAGGACAAAAAAATTCCAACAACACTAATAGCTTTCACCAGTTGTTTTAACGTTTCTATGTTTGGTCTATTCTCCAAGGTTCCTCTTTATGCTCCAAGATTCAATTTAGTATCTAGCTTGTTATCCAATGCTTTGGTTTCAAGTAGCAACCCCATACTCAACTTATTGAGCCAAACCCTAGTGCTTGGCCTATCCTTCATATTTTATCTTATCATTTACTTTCATCAAAGGTAAAACTTTCTTATCATTACCTAACTATTGATACAACTATTTGGCTATTATCTAACTAATGTATAAGCTTTATTGTGGGTTAGGATATGGTGTAACCATCAGCCATTAATCCACACCTTCAATCTTTATAAATAGATCCAAAGAGAAGTGTATAGTGTCCCTAATACTCTCTTTTCGGGAAGCCTTAAAAATCTTCTAGTTTAAGTCTTATTAACTTAGGTGTGAGCACTTCTATAGAGAAACGGTGATGATTGTGATCTAGGGTGGGATTTTGGAGTTGCCACTAATTTTTTATGGCTTAAAAACTAGAAAACATAAAGAGGAGAAAATGGATAAGGTAGATCTACCAAACTTGAAATGGAACATTATTCCACACTTATTCTAAGGATCAAGTATGATACATCTTTCCATCCATGGTGCTCAATATGAGTGTGTTTTTGGGATAAACCTATTTCATTTTAAATAATCTTTCAAAATTATGCAAACTTAACCAAATCTTTGTAAGTATTAAGAATTTCTCTTATTGTATGCTTTCGCAATTTTTTTTTGTACCATTATAGAAGACAAAGAGCTTTTAATATTTTCTTCTTTGATAAATCCAATCCCTACAAAAGAAGTATTTAATGTTAGGTCACTTGATCTAAATATCAAAAATTTTATCAAATTAATAAGTTGGCAATGATGGGTTTTTTTTCACTACCCCTCTATCTCTCTTTTAAAAAGAACATATCATTATATACAACCCCAATCAATATCTATCTCTATCTATCTTGAATTTTTTTAACCGTATGGATCCTATACAGCCAAAACCGTATATGCATTTGAACTTCAGAATTCATATAATATATATAAATCAAATATTATACATAGAAGCTACTATCCTAGTAACCTTCCTAGTTCTAATAATTATCACTATATCTATCAATAAATTAAATTAGTACTATTAGTCTACACTCAATTTAATATTTTTAAAAAATACTAAATATACTAAAAAAATAACAATAATGCCATGTGACTCCCATTAGCTCTAACTTGATAAAAATTAAGTTGAAAATAATTTTCCATAATTAAAATTTATTTTTTTCAAAATTTTTATTAATTTTATTAATTTTTAAATATATTTTATCAAATAAAAAATTCAAATAAATGCTTATTGAATTTTAAAAAATATGAATATATTATCAATAAATAAATATAAAAATATTAGTGTATAAAAATTGAAGCTATTCTAACTATCAAAAGAGGTCCTACATATTATGAATGGTACATGTACTCCACTCATCTCCTTCCCACGCTCTTCTTCCAATGAAACTAATGTTCTTTTTAATTTTTTTTAAAAAATAGAGTATTGATATTAGATTCTAAATTTATCAGATCTCATCTTTAACTTGGTGCTTGGGCATCAACCGAATCAAATGAGACTATAACTCATCCTACATTTGAATTTAGAAACCTAGATTTTCAGATTTTAAGCTGATTATTTTCATATCTTTAAAAATCTATAACTTTTGATCCCAAAATTGAAATTATGTGTATAATATGTTGTTTTAAATCTCTATATCTCTAAATTCAGAATCATTCAAGAGATATGGATCTCAAAACATGCTTTCCTAACAATATTATATTTAAAAATTTAATCTCAAATAACTCAAGTTACACAAATCTATTTTATACTAAATTTTTTAGGCACAACATGTCTATCATGATCAACAATATGTCAAAAATTAGGCCTAGATATATAGCATATTATTAATTACCATTTGAGACATAATTGAAGTACATACTTTACAATTTCAAATTTAAACATAAAAATACACATTCAAGCATATCTAGAAATGAATATAATCCATAATTTGCTCTAATACTAATGTAGAAACTAGAGAATTATGGTGAAAATTAACTTGCCTCTTGTAGGCCCAAATCACTAGGTCCTAGAAAATCATCTTGATGGATTAATATTATTCCTCTTGGTGTTTCAGACATATTTTCGATCACAAAATGAAAAGAAAATAATTGTCACAGGCTGAATTGCCTCTTAATTACTTGTTGTTGCTTCTTTGGTTTTTTCTGTGTTCTTCTCTTCTTCTTACAAAGAGAAATAATGTTGCTTTTCTCTTGTAGGTTATTTTGCAAGAGTTTTAGAGAGTTTCACTTAAAATCAAACTCCCCCTTTTATACGAGAGTTATAGACTTGTGGATGGTTTAGTAATGCCTAGCTTTTTTTATGTGGATAGTTTAGAAACTTTCCACTTCTCTATTTTTTTAAGCCCATAATTGGGCAGACATATCTTGCATCTCCCACTTGCATAATGATGGCTTAGCAATATTTTCAACCCAAAATACAGTCCTCTTGGTGATCATTCATATGGGCAATTAGGATGTGCGACCAATGAACACTCTAGGCATATTACTGTGCCCCTATTAGAATATTACAATTGCCATTCATTTACAATCGATATAGAGATATTTTCTTAAGCATCACTTTTTATCCAAAAAGCATTAATATATACACCAATAATAACATATGCTCAATCTTTCAAAGGTCATGTTCAATTTTCTTTTATGATATATATTCATGCCTTGTACCTCTCTATTGTCCCATCTGCCTTTCTTTTAATTTTGAGAACCCATTTATTTCCAATGACCTTTCATTCTTGTGGTAGATTAATCAAGTCCTAAACATAGTTTGTATTCATTAACTCTATTTCCTCTTTTATTGTAATCTTTCATTCTTCTTTGGTAGAGCTAGATAAGGCTTCGTTAATTAATTTTTGTTCTACTTCATCATGTGTAGCCGACATAAATTCCTCATCCTCAATCTTAAAATATTTGTGAGGAATGATCTGACGAGTATTCTTTTATATTTGAGAGTTCTAAGATAGTTTATCTTGAGGCACAAAACTACTCCCACTCGGATCAAGCGATTTAGAGTTTTTATTTTCAGCCTCATTCAATTTATATAATTAAATTTTTTTATCTATCTTGCCTTTGCTTGGAAACTCATTCTCCAAAAATATGGCATCTCATGATTCAATTTCAGTTATTCCATCTTATATCCACCTATGAAACATATCTTTTCGAGTATTCAGCGTATCTTATAAAGATACACTTCTTCCCTCTTGGATCCAATATTTCATATTTGTGAGAAGGATCATGAACATATGCTGCAGTCCTTTAAGATCTCAGATTAGATAGGTCAAGTTTCTACTTATCTATAACTCATATGGAGTTGACGTAATCGATTTGAAAGTACACGGCTCAATACATACACAGTCATTAACAAAGCATCTTTCTAATAAAAAATTAAGAGATTGGTCAATGCCATCATAGATCTAACCATTTTCAATATGATTATATTTCTTCTCTTAGCCATTCTATTTTGTTGCAGAGTTCTAAGAATGGTCAACTGCCTATTTGTTTCTTTTTCATCACATAATTCTTTAAACTATTTAGATAAATACTCTCTTCTCTGATTAGTTCTCAAAATTTTATTTCTTTTGTCTGATTGATTTTCAACTAAGTTGATATATCGTTTGAAGTAATCCAATGCTTCTGACTTATGAGAAATTAAATAGATTTATCTAAATCAGATATAATCATCTATAAAAGTGATAAAATAATATGCACCGTATCTAGCCTAGCACTCATTGGACCATAGATGTCCGAATGGACTAATTATAATAGATAATCAGCCTTTATTTCTTTTTCAAATAATTTTTTAGTTATCTTTTTATCTAGACAATGTTCACAATTGATTAATTCAATTTTGCCAACTAGACCCAAAAGTTCTTAGCTAATCTATTCATTCTCTCTTGTTTAATTTAACTTAGTCTAGCATGCTACACATTTACATCTACAATATTGGAATAGTTAAGAAAAAATAACTACTATTATGAAAAATATTAGTAGAATATTCATTATTCATAACAAAGAAATCATTTAGCAAATATACTGAAGTAGTTAAAATGTCATCATAGTAAATATCCACAGCATAGCTATGAAAATGTAAAACACATCTCAAGCTAGAAGAACTTTCGTGGAGACCAAATTGCACTTTATGTCCGGAGTGTAGAGGACATCATATAAGTACACAATCTTCTATTATGTAAAGTCAACTTACACATTCCAATACTTTTGACCTCCAATCTTGCATCATTACCTACATATATCCATCTTATCCCTACTTGGACGTAATGGTACTCCATGAATGCTCTTCGATCTCCACTCATATGGTCCATAGCTCTTGAGTCTACAATCTATGTAGGATAAGAATTAGTGAGTAATATTGTATTGAAAAATAAATAGTACCTTTCAAATCAGTATAAGATTTTATCTTGTTCTGCTTGTACACTTATGAGCAAAATGGCCCATCTTACCATAACTGAAATATTTAATCTTGGATTTATCCTTTCATTTAAATGAAATATCTTTTTTATTTATTTTTTGAAGTTCTTCTTAGGCCCATGAGCAATTTTTTTGCTGTTTTACTCTTTCCCTTCCACTTCTGACCCTTACCTTGTTCGTAGAGCTCGAAGCTCCCTTTAAACCTAATCCAACAAGGAAGATTCTCTTAGTGCCTCTCTTAGATGCGAGGCACTCTTCCTCAAGCTCAAGATATCGAGCAACATCTGTAAAGATTTTGATATTATCATGATGAGTCAAATTGAACTTCACATGCTTCCAACTATTAAGAAGAGGATAGATCACTACCAGAACTTGTTGCTTATCTATCAGGACATGACCAGCTAGTTTTTGCTCTTTAATTATCTTTAATATTTCATTCAGATGCTAACTTATTATGTGATTAGGATGCTTCTTGTATGTGTCAAATTTAATGGTCAGTTGTCTTAGTCAGATCCTAATTGTCCCATAATTTTTTTTTTTAGATGTACCCACATTTTATGAGTAGTGGAGAACTGCTTGCACTCATCCATGAGATCATCCATCATTATGCTTATTAAAATACCACATGTGGTGGTATCTCTTACCTTCTAAGTATGATAAGCCTCTTGATCTCTCCTATTCTGAGCACTGTTTTCCTTACTAGGATTAGCCATGGCATGGTTGATGGCTTCCAAAACCTCTTGTTCCTCAAGAATATAGCAGAAAAATATATGCTAGTATATTTCACTTCAAGCATATATTTATTTAAATTCGTAGTATGCATAAATAATGATCCCCTCAATATAAGTAGCGGAATCAAAAATTTACTATGTTCCCAATCATCTTCCATATCTTATGTTAGAATATCATTATTTATTATCTACTCTCAATAATGCTTTTAGGATAATACATATGTTATTCATTTAACAGTTGCTCCCACTCAATCAAATATAACTAAATAGTTAAACTTGCATTAATAAAAGACTTTAACTATACATGAGTCAATATAATATAAAAAAAAAATATGCATATATACAAGCATATCTACCAACATGATTCAATGATTTAAAATAGCTAGAAAATATAGGTATGAATATGTTTGACTAATGTCACATTATGAGGATCCATACCATTTTGCTTAATAGTTAATCTAGTCGCTCAGGTCCTATAAGTCTTTTTAAGTTTGGCAACTAGCTCCTCATGAGTATGTATCTTCTCGTATTCTCAATGTCTCTTATTATCTTTTCCAAAAATTTGGTACTGTATCATGCAAGAGTTCTATTTTATGAAATTGGTCCATTGCATACTCTCTTCAAAACCTTTTATTATATGGTTAATCATCATCAAGTGTACTTCTAGATCATTGCCTTTCATTTTATTGGATTTTAGATCATTGAATTTATTCTTCGCAAGTCAATCTATTTTATTTACCTTTAGTTCAAATAAAACTTGAGCTAAAAGAATATGAACTTCTATAGATAACACTGTTTTTGTTTTATACATAAATAAGTAAGGTATTTCTCTTATAGAAGTTTTCATTGTGATACAGTAAGCCCATGATATATTAGAATATTTTCATGTCAATCTTTATGCATAGTCACCATGTTTTTAATTAGCTTGACCAAATTCTTATTGGCAACTATCTTAGCTCTATTTGTTTGTGGGTAGTATGATTGAAAAAGGTTATATAAAATCTTTTATTCCCTGTAGAGTTTTGTCATATTCTTTCTTGTGAAAATTTGCTTGTGACCTATGATGACTTCATATGTTACACAAATTTACATATCAATCCTTCTAAGGACTTGGTAACAAAGTTGGCAATGTTGTTATGTATGCAACAACTTCAATCTACTTGGTAAACTGCTCAATCATCACTAGGATAAACTCATAATGTCTTGAAGCTTTTAGATGGATGTTTCCACTAATATCTAATCTCCATATAGAAAATCGCCAAGGGCATACAAATTATGGAGTTCCATGATCAGAGAGTTAATAAGGTTTTTATGTATTTTGTATTAGTGATATTTTCGTACAACTCAACAACTTGTCTACATGATCATCCAAAAATATCCTTACTTGATGATCTTCTTCACTAATTCATAACTTTTCATGCATGAACCATAGAATCTGTATGAATTTTATTAACTATTACTTTTGCTTATTCCTCATCCAAGCATCGTAGTAGTAATGCTTAATGAAATCTTTTGTACAAAATTCTTGCACAAATGATATATTGTATTGTTAATTGTTGGAGAGTCATTTTATCCATAGTTGTAGCTCATTTAGGATAGTTAAAGTCTTCCAAGTATTTTGTAATATACCAAGATGTATTACATAATAATAAGTAATGATGGCTCAACAAAATGTTCATTGCCCCTTTTTCTAGTATCTTTAACTAGTTTGCTAAGGTAACTAAAGCATTTGCTAATCTATTCTTTTTGCTAAGCATGAAATGGAGCTGTATACTATCAAAATGCTCCGTCAATCCTCTATATACTGGTGTTAAGGGACAAAATTTTATTCATTTTTAATATTTTCATAAATTTGCAGTATGATTAATATAAAATCACCAATACTTCAATTTTTTTTTTACTCCTGACATTGTATCATCTATATTCATAGAATACAAGCTTCAACTCTATTGTGCGCATAGTTGAAATCTAAATATGCATCAACCAGCATTTGACTACTCTTGATAGAGATGAGAATTGCAACTGCAGCACCATCATGCTTATTGATTGCCCCTCAAAGAAGATCATCCACACTTTCTTATTAATGTTGAAGAAAATCATCTATGGTGAAGCAATATATAATTATCAAGAAAGTCAAGCAGAATGGTTGGTAAGCTTAAAATTAGTTTTTTATCAAATACTCTAATAGGATTAATCTCTTAGTGGCTCTCAAAGGAAGGAAATCAATCTTTTTTTTCTTTTGGATAAACTATGGAGTTACTGGCTATATTAAAATAAAGGATGAAACTATTTACAATGTAGCATTTACAGTCATAAGAAAAAATAGCTGTGTACAAAAGAGATTAATATGGAGATAACAATATATAAAGAATTAAAATGATGAAATGAAATAGATATACTTAACAATCTAAAGGAAGCATCGAGATGAGCTGCTTACGAGTCCTTGAAATATTCTCTTCGTAGTTGTTGTCATGTATTGAGACATAATAAACTTTTAAGAATACCAAAGATGTGTAAGCTATCTTACATTAGGATAGAATAAAACCCTATAAATGCCAAAGATGTATTGCAAGAGTTGAGATAGATAAACTAATCCATAAAGTATAATATAATAAGAAATATACACATGTAGAAGAAGATAACCATTACGAACGCATAAACTGCTGATATATAAACCTTAGTAAGCACTGATGCCTGGCAATTAAAAAATTTGAAATATATCTTTGAGGCTAGGTGAAGATATTTGACTATCCACAGAGCAAAACCAAAGTAGCTGAACCAGAATATTATAAAAGAAATCCCTAAAGTGCACATAAAAGAAACATAATGCAATATGGCCAAAATAACTGAAGAGAGATAGCAAATCATAAGTAAATTGATCCGTAAAATATAAAATAATAATAGCCAAAATACAATACCGAAACTTATCATAGTAAAAGGCCAAGGTAAAGAACATCCTTAATTGATGAACAATCAGCACTCCACATAATCTTAAGTAATTGATCTGGGACTATAAAAAAGTAGCATAAGAAACAAAATGATTCCACAAATATAAGTAAAGTCATTGGTTCATCTACAATAAGAAGAGGCCCACCCAATATACAATAAATAGAGGATGACGAGTAGAAATAAATGATAATCTTGTTAGAAAGCAGGTGGACTTGCATGCATAGATTTCAAAATCAATTTGAAATAGCAGTAGAAACGAATCTAGATTAAACCCTTTAACTGAAGGGAAGCATGGTGGTTTTATGCATATATTTTTAAAATTTATAGTGAAACATACATGGATTAAATAATTTAATCTATAATGCTGCATAGATCAAATCTAAAACTACCATACAGGATCTATGACATGAACTAATATGCATGTATATAAATCTGAAATCTAAAATTCAACAAACATAGATCATATCTATATTATATTTAGATCATATCTAAATATGAATTGAGTTCAAAATTTTATACTTGAGTATGGATAGCAGATCACCACATCCAAAATCTATGATAGTTAATTCTTCATGATGCTCAACAGTTGCACACGTGTTCGGCCTCTACAGGTATCTACACGAAGTCCTTGTACTGTTCGATCTCTCCGAAAGTGCTAGCTCACGAAGACACCATACTGTTGGCTGATCCAAGAGAAATATGAAGAGGATGAAGAATAAAAGATTCTCTCTTTTTTTTTTCTGAATCTATATATCAGATCTCTACGATAGAGATCAAGAAAAGAATTCTTTCTTCTCAATTCTCCCATGCATAAGAGAGAACATTTCTCTCTTTCTTTCACATCTTTAAAAAGAATTTTTTTCTCTAATTTTTTATGATAAAAATTAGATCTAATCTAATTTTTTATATAAAAAATTATATAAAATTCTAAGCTTTAGAAGAACCCAAAAGAGAGACCCAAGAGAAGAATCATTCTTCTCTTTTCTTCTTCTTTTTTCTTCTTGATCTAGAGCTCTAGGAAGCCCCAAACACCCAACTAAATTTTTTTAATATTTTTTCTCTAAATTTTTGTATTAAAAATTAGATTCAATTAATTTTTATATTAAAAAAATAAAATAAAAATCTGAGAAAGAACTCCTTTTCTTTAAGGTTGCGCACAAGAAGAAGACCTTTCTTCTTCCTCCTTTTTCTCTCATTGGGAAGAACCTTTCTTCTTTAATTTTTTGCTATAAAACCAGCAGAGGAGCCTCTCTTTGACACCTAAGAACAGCAAGCAAAAGCTCACAAAATTACTTCAAGATGGAGAGGAGAAGAGGGGCTTGGCGTGTGGAGCTTTTGGGTGTCTAACTCTTGGATGCCCACTCTATCTTTTGGGCGACATGGAGAGGAGAGGGATGCCCAATATTTCTCACGAAAATAAGAGGGGGCACGACACTTCTTTATGAAGCATGGGTTCTCAACGTGAAAAAGAGATGTGGCATGGAGAGTTTTAAGTATATGGGTTTTGGGTTGGTTAAGTCCTATTCCAAATAGGACTCATGAATCTTGTTTCAATTCTATCTAATTTTTTGATCCAATTTTAACTAACTTATGAATTAGTTATAACAAACTAATTAATTAGGTTCTAGCCTAATTATGAAACTAATTAGATCCTAATCCAATTAGAGAATTAGTTAGATTAAGAACTCCATCAATCCAGGATAGATTCTTGGATATAAGATCATATCATAACCAATAGGACTTGATCCAATCAAGCCTATTATCCAATAGGATTTGATCTAATCAAATCTAAATCAAATTAAATCTTTTTCATTCCTAAGATCAATTGGAACAAGTCTTATTATCTAATAGAAATGCATCTAATCAATCCAAAGCTAACTTAATTGAATCCAATTCAATTAGATTTGATCGAATCCCTATTGCTCAATCAAATTGAGCTAATTAACAATCAAATTATCAATTAATTATTTTTTTAATTTACTAACTATTAGTAAATAATTTATTCCAACCTTTGTATATGATTAATCATTAATCATATTGATAATTAAGCTCTTCAACGATTCATAATCATCGATCAATCATTTAATCAGACATGTACTTCTATGTGTGTGACTGCATAGGTTTGAACCTAAGTGGTTGTACAAGAATAATTTTTATATCAATCGATGTAGCCATCTAGCAATGATACCTGACATCCGGATAGACCAAATGTATGCTCAGCAACACTCTAGAACCTATGTGGATATAGTTACCGTATAATTCATCCCTTTGACTCTTAATGCTCAAGGATGACTTAGGATTAAACTATCAATCTAGAATGAGTGATCTATATTATGTCTCAACCTCAAAAATCTGTGACTCCTTATTAGAATTATTTTGATCAAATTTTACTGAAGTAAAACATAGTGATGCATCATCTTCAATTTTGCTTGGAGCAATCAATCCCATCTTGACTTGCACTCAGACTTCATAAGTATTTGACTATACCCAAAAATCTTCCATCAGTGAATTAGAACTTCGGATAGTCTGGCACCAAAACACAGTGAGTTGCTTGCAACTCACTGAGGCAGCCTCAAGTTAGAGATATACTTATACCCATATCCCATCAGAGCAACCTTGATAGCAGAGTACTCCAGAGGTGATCACGCTCGATGAAACGTACTCCTACATTTCACCATATGCCATATCCGTATCACCACATACCGTGGTTAAAAGGATAATCAACTAATATAGCACACAATGATCTACACTCGATATAATTATCATCTTTATAACAATTGTATCATTTATTACGAGTAAGATTTAAGAACCACACAATAAATCCTTCTTTATCATTTTGGAAGTAACTCTAAAGACTTCATCATAACATATAAATTCTATTTAGGAAGACGTATTCCTTATGATGAATCTGTCAGATAATATTTATCATTTTGTAATTCTTATACATGTATGGAGCACAATCATCTACAACCTAAATGATTGATTTTAAGATATATTTTTTAAGAACTTCCACTTGGACTAAAGTCAATCAAATTGGTATCAAATATCAATCTTTCATTTGTGATTATCGAACTCCTTAGATCCGATTGCTTTAGTCAATGGATCGACCAAGTTCTCTTTTCAATCAATCTTTTTAAGGTTCACTTTACCTCAATCTTTTTAGATAAGGTGATTGCAATGTAGAAAATATTTGATTCTCAGATGAAACATCGGTTCTTCAGCTTGAGCTATAGCTCCAGTGCTACTGTCAATACAGAAAGACTGGACCATCAACAGAGAGTGCCACTCCAAGCTCGCTGATGAACTTCCATAACCAAATAACTTTTTTGTCAGTATCAAATACTGCAAAGAACTTTATATCAAAATAAAACTGACTATTAAAACTGTATGGAACCTTCCAGATGTCACTCCTTTTTTAAGATAAAAATATAACCTGATACAACTTTATCATTTCGATTCGACTAGAAACTGAAATAATATTTTATAAATTTTAAGTCAGATTCTCATAAATAAGCTATTGATCCTTAGTATTTCATAAATACTTAAGGAAGATACTTATAACCTTCCAAATCTTTATGAAGAATAAAGATGACAATCAAGCTTTTATTCTCTATAATATAGGGATATGATTCTCAATTAAAAAATTTTATCTCAAACAACATAAAAAATACTACTACATAACTATTAACCCATTTGTATATACAGAATTCTACTTCGTTCTCAATGAAGCCATAATTCAAAACGTATATTCTAACTCCAAGAAGTTTGATTCAATCTAATGGATTTGAGGATTGTCAAAAAAAAAATCTTATCATAGTCAATACTATAACTTTGATGAAATCTCTGACAACAAACAAAATTAATAGGTCTCCACTTTTTCATTTGCACCTCTTATCCATTTAAAATTCACTCACACTTATGGATCTTATCTCTTTAGGTGAATCAACGAATGTCCATACATCGTCATCTTTATAGACTTCATTTCAGATTTAATAGCTCCAAACCACTTCTCAAAGTTAGATCCCTGTATAGCATCCGTATGGAAGATCAAATCTCTATCCCGAACCTAGAAATCGAAGTATCTGTTTGACTGATATGGTACTTTACGTATCTACTAAGGATGCCTTTACATCGGGCTCCGAATTTGATCTAATCAACTCTGATTCTGTTAGTTCATATGTCAAAGTCGGTTCCTCTATCTATCAGGCTTCACCAAGCTTGTTCTTAACACATTAGTTCCTTCACTAAGAAATTTTTTTTCAAAAAGAATACCTTAAGATTCACAAACATCTCATGTCCATTAGGAAAGTATAAGGAACATCCCTAAAATAATATTTATCAGACCAAAATCCAAGATAGTCGATTTATGAATATTTTACTTAAGCTCGACACCCCAAATCCTAGATAAGAGAGTATCGAATTACTCAAGTCCATATCTCATATGAAGATTTGGTGATCGATATGCTCAGAAATTCTTGAGCACATATCAAGTAGTCTCTATTGCATAACCTCAGGCAGACCAACAAACTTTACAGTAGACCGAACCATGTCTAACAAAGTTCGATTCTCTTTTCAGACACCCTTTTAAACAGTGGTATCAAGGAGAATCCATTGAGAGAGAATCCAATTCTCTTCAAGATATGTCTAAAACTTCTGTAAAGTATTCACTTCATCGGTCTAACCGATGAGTTCTAATACTCTTTACAGTTTATTTTTCTACCTCATTATAGAATCATTTGAATATTTCAATTGATTTGGACTTATGCTTCATAAGCAAAATGCACCAATGTTAAGATAGGTCATCAAAGATTTTAATGTAGTAAGCCCTCCTCTGATATTTATGTTCATGAGTGCAAATACATCAATATGTATCAAACTCAGAACATTACTGACTCATTCATCTTTCAAATAAAAGATGACTAAGTTAACTATGCCAAAGGTAGGCTTCAGTGACATTATTAATCTAGGATGCTGGTTAGATGTGCACTTTATACTAACCGACTATGGTACTTAGTTTATGCCATTTTTAATTGTTCACTCATTATTGTAGTATCATTCACAAATGATATCATAATAATCATTCTTATTGACACCATCAATAAGATTGGACAATAGTGACAATCACTTAAATGACATCGTCAGAGTTGAAAATAAGCTCGACAATTCTTAATGTTAAGATTGGAACAGACTTCCATCTCTTACATTCAGGAGTCTCTTGTTGTTTTTAAATCTTCTAATATCCTAAAGTTTTTGTAACTAATTGCAAACATAACCTATACTATCGGTATCCTATACTCAGATAGTAGTATTAGTAATAAAAAAATTTCAAAGAGTTATCATATAGCTATCTTGACCAGCAACTATTTGCTAATTTTCTCTTTTAAGCCTGTTTGGATCAAAGAAACCAAAATATTGAGAATAATTCCCCTTCCAATAATTCAGCTTCTTCTAAAGAAGCATTCTATCTGATTGTGGTTAGCCTTAGACTTCTTAATCAATTCAAGCTCAAGGACTATACTCAACTTCTGATATTGGCTATCGAAGTTAGGTCCGATAATATTGTTACTATCTAACAGTGAATAGAGTGATAATTTTTTGCTATTTTTTGAAAAAAAAATAATTGACCTATTAGTATATGAACTATTTTAAGTCTAAAGACTTGAATTTTAGTCTAAATTCTTTCACTATTTTATATGAATTGATAGCCTCTACCTCCAATTCAAGAAATTACTTTAATTCCTTAGTTGATACTAGAATCCACACTAACTGTATTGGATCCGAGTGTGGCTCGACCAATCCTAGTACATCTATGGGTAGATTCTTAACTAATTATTTATTCAAATAATTTTTAGCAATCAGATTTTATCACAGATATCTCTTCAACAAGTATGTGGCACCTCCATTGAAAAACCTGATTAAGTCCAACTATTAATATGACTACATCAAGTGCATCCAATAAATGAATGTTTAGACCCAATGTGGCTCGTCAATCTGACCATTGATTTGAAGGACACAACAAGAAGGTCATATGATGAATAATAATTCTAATACCCAATAGACATCAGGTGTGTGGCACCTCCAATACCTATTTTGAATATTGGATGCATTATCATGCACCTTAATGAAGGCTATGATCTAATTATCCTCATAACTAACTCATTTTATGGATCTAATAATTTAAAAATTTGATTAATATATTTTAGAAGTAATCAATCGATCTGTAAGTCATAAATTCTCTACTGACTTCACCAAATCATATAAAGAACTAAAGACTAACTGATCTAATCGACAAGTCATAAATTCTCCCACTAACTTCACCAAGTCATGAGAAAGACTAGAGAAAAGTCGGTTAAGGGCATCTAAATCAGTCATACTGATTAACCTTAACGATATGGGTCAACTTGAATAACTTAATGATCTAATTATCTTAAGGACTTGGGCTCAATTTTTGAGCCTCAATCAAGATCCATTTAGTTTAATCAAAGATATGGCTTAACCTTCTACAACTATTGTATTTGATCTAGAATATGCTTGATCTAATCTAAATCAACTATTGGTTAGATTTGATCAACTACTTTTTTAATCCATTAAATTTTTGATTCTAACTTTAAGTCTAACCTAACTTGATTTGAGGTAACCCATGCCCCATGTTTTATACAATGTCATTAGATCTTTAATTACAATTCTAGATCTAAAATATATTTTTTAATTCTTAATTAAGTATCACATTAACATGGGTTCAGATTATTAATTGAAATCATTTCAATTTTGTAAAATAATTTGACATCATTTTTATGCAAAATTTTTTATTCTGAAAACTAGATCGGCTCACTCCTAAATTGAGTCCGCTCACTTCAGTGGATCGACTAAGTCTGATACTTGATCGACTAACTGATTATGAACAGTAACTATTACTATTCGATCTGAGACAACTGGATCGGATCAATCGACACTAAGTCAGCTAAAATAGAGGACTAGGTCAACTTAGTTCAAAATTAAGTCGGCTCAGTTACTGTGCCAACAGGTATCATATAGTTTCAAATATGAAAATTCTCACATAAACTAAAATAAAATCAATCATAATGAATTTTTAGATCATATTTAAATATTTTATAATTTTAAATTTTATTTTTATGATTAAAATAATTTTAATCATATAGATTAAATATTATACTTTTCACACAACTCAAGCTTTATATCATATACAATAACTCCAAGAGTTTCAACATCTAGAGTTTTGTAGAAAAATAAGTTCTTCCTTTTACTTTCTTCTTTGTGGGATTAAATCACATGGAACCCCTACACATCATAAAAGCACCCTATCGAATAGAAAGAGAGGGTCTTTAAACCTTTTTTGCTTCTATGATCAAATGGCTTGATGATCAATCCAATCTAACTACTTGCTAATCAGATCATCTAATCTACTTATATATCATAGATGTAAAAATTTAGATCTAATCTAAATTATATCAGATCTAATTTTTATATTAAATCATATTTAAAATTAGATCAAAACACATCCCATGCATTATTAAATCTAGATTTTAACTCTACATGCATATGTATTTATATCATGACGAACTTCGCTCTGATATCAGTTGAAAGGAAAGCATGGCGGTTTTGTACATGTATTTTTAAAATTTTACAATAAAATATATATAGATTAAATAATTTAATCTATAATGCATGCATAGGTCAAATCTAAAACTACCATACAAAATTTATGACATGAACTAATATGCATGTATGTAAATTTGAAATCTAAAATTTAGCAAACATAGATTACATCTGTATTACATTTAGATCATATCTAAATATAAATCAAGTTCAAAACTCTATACCTGAGTGTGGATAGCAAATCATCACATCCAAAATTCATAGTAGTTAGTTCTTCATGATGCTCAGTAATCATATACGTATCCGGCTTCATAGATATCCACATGAAGCCCTTGTGCTGATCGGTCTCTTCGAGAGTGCTAACTCACGAAGATACCATGCTATTGGTTGATCCAAGAAGAACATGAAGAGGATAAAGAATAAGAAGATTCTCTCTTTTTTTTTGAGATCCACGCACAGATCTCTATGATAGAGATCAAGAGAAGAACCCTTTCTTCTTAATTCTCCTACGCACAAGAGAGAATCTTTCTCTCTTTATTTCATATTTTTAAGAAGATTTTTTTTCTCTAATTTTTTATGATAAAAATCATATCTAATCTAAATTTTTATATAAAAATTTATATAAAATTCTAAGCTCCAGAACAACCCAAAAGAGAGATCCAAGAGAAGAACCATTCTTCTCTTTTCTTCTCTTTTTTTCTCCTTGTTCTAAAGCCCTAGGAAGCCCCAAACACCCAACTAGATTTTTTTGATATTTTTTCTCTAAATTTTTATTTTAAAAATTTGATCAATCTAATTTTCATATTGAAAAAAAAAAATCTGAGAGAAGAACTCCTTCTCCAAAGTTGCGCACAAGAAGGAAGATCTTTCTTCTTCCTTCTCTTTCTCTTATTAGAAAGAACCTTTCTTCTACAATTTTCTACTATAAAATTAGTAGAGGAGTCTCTCTTTGACACCTAAGAACCAGCAAGCAAAAGCTCACAAAATCACTTCAAGATGGGGAGGAGAAGAGGGGCTTGGCATGTGGAGCTTTTGGGGCATCCAAGAGTTGGACGCCCACTCCATCTTTTGGGCGACATGAAGAGGAGAGGGATGCCCAATATTTCTCACAGAAACACATGAGGGGGTGTGGCACTTCTTTGTGGAGTGTGGGTACTCAACGTGAAAGAGAGATGTGGCATGGAGAGTTTTAAATACATGGGTTTTAGGTTGGTTAAGTCCTATTTCAAATAGGACTCATGAATCTTATTCCACCTCTAACTAATTCTTGGATCCAATCCTAACTAACTTAGAAATTAGTTATAACAAACAACTAATTAGGTCCTAACCCAATTATGAAACTAATTAGGATCCAATCTAATTAGAGAATTAGTTAGATTAAGAACTCCATCAATCCAAGGATAGATTTTTGGATATAAGATTATAACATAACCAATAGGGCTTGATCCAATCAAGCCTATTATCTAATAGGATTTAATTCAATCAAACTTAAATCAAATTAAAACAAGCCGTGTTATCCAATAAGGATGCATCCAATCAACCTAAAGCCAACTTAATTGAATCTAATTCAATTAGATTTGATCAATCCCTATTGCTTAATCAAATTGAGCCAATTAACAATCAAATTATCAATTAATTATTTTTTTAATTTATCATCTATTAGTAAATAATTTATTATAATCTTTGTATAGGATTAATTATTAATCATATTGATAATTAAATCCTTGAATAATTCATAATCATCAATTAGCCATTTGATCAGACAGGTACTTCTATGTGTGTGACCCCATAGGTTCGAACCTAAGCCAGTAGCATAAGAATAATTTTTGTACCAATCGATGTAGTCATTTAATAATGGGATCCAACATCTAGATAGATCGAATGTATGCTCAGTAATATTCTAGAACCTATGTGGATATAGTTATCGTACAATTTATCCCTTTGACTCTTGATGCTCAAGGATGATTTAAGGTTAAACTGTCAATTCAGGATGAGTGGTCCACATTGTGTCTCAACCTCAAAAATTTTATGACTCCTCACTAGGACTACTTTGATCAAAATTTTGCTGAATTGAAATATAGTGATGCATCATCTCTAATTTTACTTGGAGCGGTCAATCCTATTTTGACTCACACTCAGACTTCACAAGTATTTGACTATACTCAGAAATCTTTCATCATCGAATTAAAAATTTGAATAGTCCGACATCAAAACATAATGAGTTGCTTACAAGTCATCGAGGTAGCCTCAGCTTAGAGGAATGCTTATACCCATATCCCATCAGAGTAATCCTTGACAGCAGAGTGCTCTGGAGGTGGTCATGCTCAGTGAAATGTACTCCTATATTTTATCTATATACCATATCCATGTTGCCACATATCTTAGTTAAAAGGACAATCAACTAATATGGCACACAATGACCTACACTCGATACAATTTTCATCCTTGTAACAATTGTATCATTTGATCACGAGCAGAATTTAAAAATCACATGATAAATCTTTTTTTATTATTTTAAAAGTAGCTCTAAAGGCTTTATCATAACATATGAGTTCTATTTAAGAAGATGTATTTCTTATGATCAATCTGTCTGATAATATTTATCATTTTATAATTCATATATATGTATAGAGCACAATCATCTACAATCTAGATGACTGGCTTTAGGATATATTTTTCAATATTAATCTCACATGCAATAGATCTAATCTATATATCCGAATCTTGGATCTAAAATATGTATATAATCTAAAAATAAATCAAAAAAATTGAGATCATATTTCAATACCTTGCGTGGATCGAAATATATTATAGTTGATGATAATAGATCTGAAGGTTCTTAAGCCGCACATGCGTCCGACTTCTATAGATATCTATTGAGATTAATCTTGAACCTTTCTTCTCATTCTAGATCTATTTTCTCCAAAATAAATCTCCACCTTTTGGATCTTTGATCAACCATTGATCTTTGTCTGTGATCTCAATACTTGAACTGCAGCCTTTCTTCCTATTCCTTGATGTAGAAGAGATTACCCAACACCTTGGATGTGTGGAAAGTGGGACGCCTAATACTTGGGCGTTGGAGAGAGAGGAGAAAGAGAGGATGGCATGGAGATGGGGAGAGGGTTTAGATCTGAATTTTCAATTCATTTTTTAAACCCTAAAAGATCATCTCTTAAATAGAGCCTTTTCTTGATTCCAAATCAATCGTCAATCAGGCTAAAAAGACTAGTCGTTATCTCATAAGGTCTCTTATCTTTTAATTTATTTTTTTTTAAAAAAAATTAGATCCAATTGGAAAGGCCCCACACCCTATTAGGCAAGTAGAAGGAGTACCAAAGGCTATTAGGCAAGTAGAGGGGGCGCCAACCTTTGCTGCCCCTTAGGGTTTTTATGCGCACAGGAGAGGGGGCGTTGACCCTCTCTCTTTCTCTCCATGCTAAAAGAAAAGAGGGGGCATGCCCCTCTCTTTCTCTCTGCCAACTCCAGGGGGCATGCACCCCTTAGACTTTTCAAAAATAAAAGGAGGTATGCACCTCCTCTCCTCTTTCCAATTTAATCCATGCCAAAAAGAAAGTTTCAAAGGAGAAAAATTAGAAGATTTGTTGCCAACTAATTGGCTTGATCCAATTCTCTTAGGTCTTCAAATAGGTGCCCCTTTAAACCCAAATCGAAATGAATCTAAATTAGGTTCAAGGCTATAGACTTGATCTAATCCTTATTCAATAAGGAATCTAAGTCTAGAGAAGAATTGGGTTTAACCATGTGCTAGCATGGTTCTCCTAAATCCAATAAGATTTTATCAAATCCTAATCCCATTAGAACTTTACAAGTCTAATTGATTAATTCAAGATTAAATCTCTTAATGTATGATCCTATAGGTTCTATTTTATCTGGTAGTGAGATATATTATGATCTCTATCATAATATCATCGAAACTTCTTTCAATATATTGAAACAGTTCGAACTCTACCCTTTAAGGATTATCGATCACCAAGATGATGCTCGACGAGTCTCACAATCCATCAGTAATATCTAGCAGTATGTAATGGCAATCCAATAGAATGAAAGTATTAAATCTTTAGGTGCAGTTTAACGTATGATTCAGTCCTTGTTATCGTGAGTTTTAATTTAACGGAGATTATGAAAAACTCATCAAACCTCATCGTCAGTCATATGTTAGATTGGTTCGATTCAAATTCACTTATGAATCTTATAGAAACTCCTTTCCATAATTTACATGCACTTATTTTGACCGAAGACTTTCTGAACTCAATTTTGCGAGACACATAGAACTTCTCCTTTTCTATCAAGATTGATAGATTCCATCTAGGTGTATCCTACTCCTAACAGTGAATCTGAACCTATTATAGCCAACATACATGCAAAGATCCGAATGACTAGGGACTAAGAAAATGTGCAGTAAAACTTAGTAGCCTCATTGTGAATAGTTGATGATACCACAGGTCAAAGGATCACTTACACCACTGTAGCATTGAGACAATCACTGATGAATGAGTAGATATCTAAGTAGTTTCTCGTATTGGTCATGCTCAGTGCAGATTGTTCTTTAACAACCATCTATATTTTCACTCCAGTATCTTCACACTGCAGACTTGAGGCTCATCTATCCAGAAGAAAGGTGATCCATACATTGATCTCAAATAGATTGATCACTGTCTTCCGTGATGATTCTTCGATTGAGAGCATTTAGAAACTAATCACTAATAATATATGTTTCAAATTCTCAACACTTTCAGAATATACAAAATCATCTTTATTAATTTTTAAGACAAATCATGAACACATAAATATAATTAAAATTAAATTATTTTTTATAAATAATAAATATTTTACAAGTATAATATTAAATCCTAAAATTATAAAATATATCAGTCAATAATTGACTTCTAGGACACTCATCTAACAAATCTCCTAGAAGCATCTGTCTGAATTAAGATATAAATTGCAACCCATGTTTGCAACTTTAGACTAATGAGGAGGAAGCATAGTATAGATAGAAATTATAAATATATATTCTTATGAATTGTTTCACCATATATTTATGTCCATAACCAAAATAATATGTAACACAAAAGTCCTATCAAAGATTATATGGGATAAGAAACATTCATTGACATCCAGATTCCAGAAGGCCCTTCGAATATTCAAGAGCTTCATACAAATATTAGTGGTGGTTGACTTCACAATCTGAATAAAAAGATGCATTCTTTTTCTCAAAGACCCAAGGCATAAGAGACCTTTGAAGAGAGTTGAGGATGTGCGGCAACCTGCTTCCACACTTAATCCCTACTAATGCATAAGGTTTTAGCCGTTTCTGATGTAAAAGCCATTAAAAGAATCAATTTTAAGGATAGCTACGAGAGAAGGATCTAGTATATCTCCCATTCTCCACATTATGTGCCCATGCAAAGCATGATCTGCCATATGGTTTGTAGCCTGATTGGCCTTATGATAGATGTGAGAGATTTGACACACCAACCATGAGGCATTTCAGGCTAAGATATCATGTAGAATCAGATTGTGTTTCATTCTAGAAGAGGTAGAACTATTGAGCTAGTTAATAATTATGAAGGAATCATCTTCAAGCCATACTTACTCAGTGCCAAACTTCTACACCACCTCCTTTAAACCTAGTCATGTGGCAGTTAGCTCAGCTACTGGTACTAAAAAGGGCAACAGAAGTTTGCCACCAGTTCGTAGCATTCTTTCCACTTCATTTCAAATCACAAACTTGGTTGTTGCTTGGTTATTCTTGATAATTGCATCGAAGTTTATCTTTAATATCCCAAAGGGAAGAGGCAACCACCACACCACCTTAGAAGAAGAAAAAATAGGTTATTGTTGTATACCACTCCCTCTATGCCTTGATGGGGTATCAAAGGAGCTCTAGTTTTGAATAGTCCTAAATTCTATATAATTAATCAAAGCCCTTTTAATCGATCGATGAGGGGAGCAGTTAATCTAAATCATTCAAGCCCTATAAATAATTAATGATTTGTATCCCTCCTCTACTTGGCACTAGATAAATATTCTACCAGTGTCAACAAAAAGTAGGATAGAAATCACTATTGCTAAAGTTTTAAAATTGCATTCAATAAGTCTTTGCAAATGAGCAACTAACACTTACATGATCATAATCCTCCTCCATCAATTGACAAAAATTACAGTAAAGCTCATTGCATAGGATGATCCCTCTTCTAGACAACATAGATTTTCAAGGCAATCTCTTCTACACAAGTCTCCAATAGAATATTTTAACTTGTAAGGTGTATTAAGTTTCCAAACCCACTTGAAGTTAGGTCCATCGGATGGTTGTGATTGTGGAGAAGGATAATAAAAGTCTGATAAAGAAATCGGACCCATTTTGGTACAGCTCCAGCTGATCAGCCCAAGGTCCATCAATGATAGGTATTCTTTGGACCTGATTCATCATATCTGCCTCAAAATAATTGCCCAAAAGATACATATCCTAGCCATGAGTGGAGGTGGAAAATTAGAGACTTTCATGTCATCAATATTAAGATCCATGTTCTGGAAAGTGGACCATTTAATAAGAGGTATATTGGTGATCCGAGGATCTGTAAGACAATGACCTTTTGACCACTTTCAATCAGCCATTGGAATTGGTTTTGAACCATTTTACTACAGGCAACAATTTTTCACCATATAGTAAGTAGTTTCTCAGCTTGGTATAAGAGTCCCATGATCTCTTGAAATTATATTTTGTACTCACAACTTGGACCCAGAAAGAAGATGGTTGTAGCACTAGCCAATTTGCCTGGACAAGCTTGATAGCATCAAAGAAATGAGGATAAGTGATGAGAAAAGGTTTCTCATGAAATCACTCCATGCACAATTTAAGCCACGCCTCATGCCTTTAGTGGATAAGTGATGAGTTGGTGTCCATTTGAATTCAAAATTTGATTTGAATTCAAATGTGTAATTACTCATCTTTATCCTTTCTTTTAGATAAGACGTTTGACGTTGTTATAAAAGGAGGAGGAGAGTGGGGCGTGTAAGAAAAAAATTTTTGAAGAAAAATTCTGGGGCATGAGAACTCTTGTGCGTGAGAAGAAAGTCCATATCCTTCCAAGAGAAAAAGAAAGAAAAGAAAGAAAAGTGGGTGCAAGGTTTCTGGTGAGTTTCCTAGAGTTTTAGCCTGGGGTTCGGGAAGTGAGAAAGTGAGCTACGAGTGTCGTGAGCCCACAAAATTTCAGGGAGATCTTCAACATCCTCTCAAGCACGTCTGTTGATGATCCAGAGCGTCCGAAGAATCGACATGTTGGGTGGATGTCTGGCCAGGACACCACCTCCCAAGATCTTTTCAGTACCACGCGATGCAGTAGAAAGAAAGAAGAAACAAAACAAAAAGAAAAACAATCAAAATATGTGGATCAGCCACAAAAGGGCTCGCCTCCACGGGACATGCAAACTTCACTATGAAAAAGAAATTTTCCAAGAGGAGACCTCACCCTCAACCCTTGTACACCCAATTCTCTCTCACTAGAAGTTTCCCTCACAAAAGCTATCTCTCTCTTGGAAGACCCCCTGAACCCCTGAAGTGCCTGGCGACCGCTGTCCAGGAGCCTCCTGCTCCTTGTCTCTCAGCGCTTCCACCTCTCTCTTCTTCCTCTTCTCGGGTTCCGCGCGGCCTCAGCAGAAAAATCGAACCACCTCTCTGTTTCACGCACAGGCCCTTTTAAAGGGTTAAAATCCAATTAGATTAGGTTTAAGAGTCCTTAATCAACCCAAATCAGGTTCTGAACCGTCGGATCAAAAAATAGATCAACCCACGCCCTCCGATCGCGATCGGTCCACGAAATAATGCCGTGGACCGTGCGAAACGCGTGGGAAACATCCGGGCGGTCCACAGGCCCAGCCGTGGACCGCCCGATCCACGGTGGACCGGGGCAAAGGGCCAGCAGGCCGCTGGGCCTGGGCCGGCCTGCTCCCGTGTGCGGGCCTGCGCGTGCCTGGGCCGCGCGCCCGGCTGGGCCGCGCGCCTGCCTGGGCCGCGCGCTCGCCTGGGCCGCCCGCCCGCGTGGGTCGTAAATCCCGCGCGGGCCTGGGTCGCGCGTCCCGCGCGCCGCCGCCTGCGGCCGTGCCACTGCCGCCCGCCGCCGATCGCCAGCGGTCCTCCACCACCTCGAATCTCGTGCCGACTTCAAAAGATCGTATCTCCTCCATCCGAGCTCCGTTTCGAGTGATCTTGGTCTCTTTGGACTTCGCTTTTCACCGCGAACCTCACTGTGGGCTCAATATGGGCTGAATCTTGAGGCATCAAATCCTAACAATCTCCACCTCGACTCGATATTCGATCTCCTCCAAACTCTAAGAGCTTCTGGATCTCCTCGCCCCCATGTCCTGGAGCAATCGCCTGCTGATCATGGATGGGTAAACATGGGAGTCGAACCAGGCTGCTCGATCCCATCTCCGTCGTATGCTGTGCTCCTCCTGACTTGAGACCTGCTCGGGGCATCATCCTGTGGCAATAGGAATCTCACCTTGCGACGTCACCTCTCATCCTCCTGAGTCTCCTGTCTCATGCCCGATCCGCCTCCTGGAGCTCCACCTCACTCTGGGCTCTGCCTGGCTCCTGAAGCTCCACCTCACACTGGACTCCCTGCCAGATAATAATGTCTTCTGCTCCCCTTCTTTTCCTCCAGCATAATCCTATCGCCGCGTAACACCCTCAGGATTCCTCCACCAGCTACCGTCCTGTAGCCTCTTGAATCCAGTCTGCTAAGTGAGATAAGATTCCATCTGAAATTGGGTATGTATCGGACCTCCCCCAATCTCCTCACTGCACCATCATATGTCCTCCAGCTGACCGTCCCAATACCTCTGATCGCATAGCTCGATCCATCCGACAGATATACAGTGCCCTCACTGTTCTCCAGATAGTCAAACTGCTCCTCTCTGCAACATACATGATAGGGGCATGCAGAATCTAATATCCACTGCTGGAAAGAAGTAGATACCTCGTCAGATATCTTTAGGACATCTCCATCTGAATCGTTGTCGACCGTCGCTACAGTAGCCACCGTTCGATTTTTGAGTTGAGGGCAATCTTTGACTAGATGCCCCAACTCCTCACACCGGTAACACCTGATTTTGCTCAAGTCCCTCCTAGACTTAGACCGCCCTCGTTGCGATCTCCTGTCGCTCCGTCTACCGCCTCCTGCTCTTCCAGAAGCCACCAAAGCTGAGCTACCGCCACCTGAGCTCGAAGCTGGGTTCTCCCTCCTGAGAACCTCGTTCTGGAGTATCGCCGCGGTGACCTTGTCCATCTTGATAGTGCTCTTCTCCACTAGAAGAGCAGTCACCAAGGACTCGTACGAAGGGCGAAGCAACGCCAGCAAAACCAGCACCCTGGTCTTCTCCTCAACATTCTCACCAACGCTGAAGAGGTCGGTGAGGATCTTCTGGAAGTGGCTCAGATGCTCCTGCACGCTTTGTCCCTCGGTCATCCGCAGTTGGTAGAACTGTCTCCAGAGGAAAAGTGTGTTGGTGAGAGACTTCGCTATGTACAACTCCTCGAGCTTCGACCACAGCACCGTCGGAGAAGTCTCGCTCAGCACATGGATCACCACCTCATCCGCCAAGTACATGCGGATGGTACTCACCGCCTGCATCTGTAGTCGTTTCCAATCCCGCACCTCCATGGTGGTCGGCTTCTCATCGCACAAGAGAGCATCGATCAATCCCTATTGGATAAGCACGTCCTTCACCCTTGCCTGCCATAAGGAGAAATTACTCTTACCATCGAACTTGTTGATCTCCATCTTGATTGTTCCTGTCTTCTCCATCTTCAGTCTTGCTCACCACCGCTGCAATCTACGTCCTTGTACCGCCTTGCTCTGATACCACTTGTTGGGTGGATGTCTGGCCAGGATACCACCTCCCAAGATCTTTTCAGTACCACGCGATGTAGCAGGAAGAAAGAAGAAACAAAACAAAAAGAAAAACAATCAAAATACGTAGATCAGCCACAAAAGGGCTCGCCTCCACGGGGCATGCAAACTTCACTATGAAAAAAAAATTTTACAAGAGGAGACCTCACCCTCAACCCTTGTACACCCAATTCTCTCTCACTAGAAGTTTCCCTCACAAAAGCTCTCTCTCTCTTGGAAGACCCCCTGAACCCCTGAAGTGCCTGGCGACTGCTGTCCAGGAGCCTCCTGCTCCTTGTCTCTCAGCGCTTCCACCTCTCTCTTCTTCCTCTTCTCGGGTTCCACACGGCCTCAGCAGAAAAACAGAACCACCTCCTCTCTGTTTCACGCACAGACCCTTTTAAAGGGTTAAAACCCAATTAGATTAGGTTTAAGAGTCCTTAATCAACCCAAATCAGGTTCTGAACCGTCGGATCAAAAAATAGATCAACCCATGCCCTCCGATCGCGATCGGTCCACGGAATAGTACCGTGGACCATGCGAAACACATGGGAAACGCCCGCACGGTCCACAGGCCCAGCCGTGGACCGCCCGGTCCACGGCTGGGCCGAGGCAAAGGGCCAGCAGGCCGCTGGGCCTGGGCCGGCCCGCTCCCGCGCGCGGGCCTGGGCCGCACGCCCGGCTGGGCCGTGCGCCCGCCTGGGCTGCATGCCCGCCTGGGTCGCGCGTCCCGTGCGGGCCTGGGTCGCGCGTCCCGCGCGCAGCCGCCTGCGGCCGCACCGCTACCGCCCGACGCCGGTCGCCGACGGTCCTCCGCCGCCTCGAATCTCGTGCCGATTTTAAAAGCTCGTATCTCCTCCATCCGAGCTCCATTTTGGGTGATCTTGATCTCGTTGGACTCCATTTTTTATCGCGAACCTCGCTGTGGGCTCAATATGGGCTAAATCTTGAGGTGTCAAATCCTAATATGACAGACATCAATCGAAGGAGTTCGATCAGCATCGACCGTCAAAAGGGCTCTACAATGAGCTAACACTTATAAGGAGTCGATCAGACCGAGAGCTTCATGTGGATGATCCATAGAGACCAGACACGCTGTGTGGCTGCATCGCGATGATCAGACTCTCCCGACGGTGATCAGATTATGGCGATCTACTATCCGCACAAAGGTATTGTGTTCTGAACATATTACAGTAAAGTATTTACTGTTTGAATTTAAAATTCAAATTTAAATGAATGCATGCTATATATCATATTTAGATCCTAGTGTAGGATAAATTTATGTTAATTAATTAGATTAATTAATATTTTTTTACTATAAAATCATAATTTTGAAAAAAAATTTAAAATTACCATTTTACCCATGCACTGAATTTCCCATAAATGGTATCAGAGCGGGTTCTTAGATATGATATATATATTTGCATGCATAGATTAAGTTGTAATCTAAAAGTTTAAATTTGAAATTTGAAATTCAAAATTTAAATTTTGAATTTTAAAAATTGTTCAAAATTTTAAATTCAAAAATTTGAAATTCAAAATTTGAAATTTGAATTTTGAAATTTGAAATTCAAAATTCAAAATTTGAAATTTTGAAATTCAAAATTTGAAATTTAAAATTTGAAATTTGATTGAAATTCAAAATTTAAAATTCAAAATTTGAAATTCAAAAATTTGAAAATTTAAAATTTGAAATTTGTTTGAAATTTGAAATTCAAAATTTAAAATTTGAAATTTAAAATTTAAAATTTGAAATTTAAATTTTGAAATTGGTATATTTAGATATACCTGATCCAAGTAGCAAGTAATCGAATTGGGTTGGTTGCCATGGCTGTCCGATCATAGGAGAAAAGTAGGGTTTAAAGGTCCTCTCTTCCCATTCGATGGGGTCTCCTATGACGGTAGGGGTGTCGATGCGATTATATCCCATGCAGATGAAGCAACGAAAGGAATATTCATGATTTATTTTGATTGAGTTATTTTCTGTTATGTAATTAGCAATAGGATTGCTATTTATGAAATGTGCTGATATATTTGTGTAATAAGTCAACATATTTGGTGAACATAAAATAAAATCTTTCAAATTTAAAAATTATTTTCGAAATGCCAAATCCTAACCTATCAGCCCAAATACTTAATTAAAAGAATTAAGTGTTGTCTAGTAGGTCTAGAATTGTGAATTAAGACCTAAGACAATTGCATAAACTTGTGGGTCAATGGGTTAGATGGATTAGGTCCATAATTGGGTTAGACCTAAGGTTAGCTTAAAGAAATGGACTAAATTAGAGTAATTGGTCAAATCTAATTAAAAGTTGAATTAGATTAGGTCAAGGATACTCTAGACTCAACTCCAGTAGTTGTAGTTGAATAGATCCATGTCTTTAACTAGACCAAGATGGACTTAATTCATGGCTACGCGGTGGAACCCTATTTACTAAGTTGATCAAATTAAAACTAATGAACCGGTTGGTATCTAACGTAAGTTTGGCAGTTTGACCAGTGGTTTTTAAGCGGGAGCTACTCGCAGTGATTCGATCTCTGATGAGTTAATGGCTTATCCCCACCACTGATCTCACTTACTTGGCCAACCTGGTGAATTAGGTTTTGATTAGATCACTTGGTGATTAGGGCTCACCCATGTCATTAGGTAAATCAGTTTGACTGATTTAGGTGCTCCTAATGCCAGTTTTAATTAAATCTTTTTTTTTTTAGTCTGACTTGGTGAAGTCAGTGGAAGGATTGAAATTGGCTGGATATTTTCTTCTCATCTATCCTTTAATAAAATCTTCAAAAATTATTAGGTCCCTAAAAATGATTAAGTTATATTGATAACTAAGTCATAGCCTCCCATTAAGTGAGTGATAATGAGTCCATTAGTTTAATAATCATTGGAGGCCCAAAGGCCTGGTGCTTATTGACTAATGGAATTATCATTCATAATATGATAATTTGGTTTGAGTCTTTCTGATGGTGGTCAGGTTGGCCGACCAAAGTCGGGCCTGATTATTTATTGCTCTGATTCATCAAATCAAATCATGTTAATGGTTGGACCTAACCAGATCTTTTCAGTGGAGGCCAAAACCTACTGATTAGGTTCTGAGGCAAAATCAATTACTAGAAGTTGTTTAGAGAAACAACTGGTTATGAACCTACCCATAGATGCACATGGGTTGACCAACCAAAGTTGGGCTCGTGTGTAGTTTGTGTGGATTCTAGTACCCACTAAGGAATTAAAGTAATTCCTCGAATTGGAGGTTGAGGCTACCGGTTCGTAAAAATACTGGGAGAAACTTTAGACTAAAGTCCAAGTCTTTAGTATTTATAATTTATGTACTAATAGAGGTCTGATTTTCTTTTATGCAGCTATGGCCACTATCCTGTCGCTCCGGTCATTATTAGATAATGACAAGTTCATGGGACCTAATTTCGATAGCTGGTATCGAAAATTAAAAATTATCTTTGAGCATGAGCGGATCCTTTATGTAGTAACGGATCTGGCACCTGAGGAACCAGCCCCGAACGTTAGAGGGACGGTCCGAGACACTTATCAGAAGTGGCTCAACGATCACACCACCGTTCGGTGCATAATGCTGGCGGCAATGAATGATGAGTTCAGCCACAGGTTCGAGAATGCCCAGCCCCAGGAGATGCTTCAATTGTTGAACGACTCCTTTGGCATGCCTGACGACGTTGAAAGGCACAAAACTAGTTGTGCCATTTTTAATGCTCGAATGAGGGATGGAGCCTCAGTCACTGATCATGTACTGTACATGATCGAAATGATTGAGCGCCTAAGTAAACTGGGCTTTCCCTTGCACAAGCAGCTCGGTAAGGATGCGATCCTTAATTCATTGCTCAAGTCCTTCCTCCCCTTCCTTACTCATTTTCGGATGATAAAGCCTGCAGTGAACTACCACGACTTGTTGGGGTTGCTGCAGAACTTTGAGAAGGATCACCAGCTCCATAAAGAGTCGGTGAATGTTGTGGGAGGGTCTTCTTCTGGTCGTCGACCCTTTAAGAAAGGGAAGAAGAAGAACAAAAAGAAGAAGAATAAGAAGGTGCAGCTGCATGCTGGGACGTCTGCACAGGGTCAGTCCAAGAAGCGCAAGCCTGACCAGAGCTAGGCGGAGTGCTTCTTTTGTAAGAAGTAGGGGCACTGGAAGAGGAACTGTCCTCTATACATTGCCTCCCTGGACCCGAACAGGCCGAAGAAGAAGTAAGGTTCTTATATGATAACACCTTGCAACTTTTTCATTTGTGATACTACTGCCTGGGTATTGGATACCGGAAGCCCTTATCATATTTTCAATTCGATGCAGGGTCTGTAACCAAAACGCCATATGAGATATGGATAGGACGTAAGCCAGTACTCTCGCACCTTAGGATTTGGGGGTGTCCAGCTTATGTTAAACGTTTAATTACGGACAAGCTTGGACCTAGGTCTGACAAGTGTAATTTTATAGGGTACCCAAAAGAGACCAAAGGGTATTACTTCTACCTAGCTGATGAGCAAAAAGTATTTGTCAGCCTTAAGGCAATCTTTTTGGAAAAAGAGTTCCTTGGTGAAGGGACTGTTGCCTCTAAGGTCGAACTTGATGAAGTTAGACAGGTGAAAAAACTGACACAAGTTGCTGAACTTGAACCAAATTTGATTAGATCAGATCCGGAGCCCATTGTTCAAGCACCCTTAAGGCGATCTGGTAGAGTACCATGTCAACCGGACAGATACTATGGTTTCTTGGTCCGGGATGACGATCCTATCGAACTTGATGAAAACGATGAGGATCCGATCACCTACATGGATGCAATGCAGAGATCCGACTCTGAGAAATGGCTAGAAGCCATGAAATCCGAAATGGAGTCCATGAAGGTCAACGATGTGTGGACATTGGTTGACCCACCCGAAGGAGTAAAATTCATAGGATGTAAGTGGGTCTTCAAGAGGAAGAGAGGTGCAGACGGAAAGGTGGAAACTTATAAAGTCCGTTTGGTTGCCAAGGGATATCGTCAACGTTATGGTATAGACTATGACGAGATGTTTTCTCCTATGGCAATACTCAAATCCATTCGGATTATGCTTGCGATAGCTGTCCATCTGGACTATGAAATCTGGCAGATGGATGTGAAGACAGCTTTCCTAAATGGAGAGCTGGATGAAGAGGTGTATATGATACAACCTGAAGGATTCACATCCACAGATGAGTCTAAGGTGTGCAGGCTACAGAGGTCCATTTATGGACTTAAGCAGGCATCACGGAGTTGGAACATACATTTTGATAAGACGATCAAGACGTATGGCTTCGTTAAGAACAGAGAAGAGCCATGCATTTATAAGTGGGCTAATTGTTCAGTAGTAGTATTTCTTGTATTGTATGTAGATGACATTCTCTTAATCGGGAATGATGTCCCTGCATTACAGGGAATAAAGATTTGGCTGTCGTCACAGTTCTCCATAAAGGATCTGGGAGAAGCCTCCTACATCCTAGGGATGAGGATCTATAGGGATAGATCTAAAAGGTTGCTTGGTTTATCTCAGTCCACGTACATTGATACTATGCTGAAGAGGTTCAGCATGGAGAATTTCAAGAAAGACTATCTTCCGATAGGCCATGAAATTTCTCTCTCGAAGAGGGATTGTCCGACAACACCTCAAGAGAGAGAGCATATGGGTAGGATTCCATATGCTTCGGTAGTGGGATCTATCATGTATGCCATGACATGTACACGACCAGATGTGGCATACTCACTAGGGGTAGTGAGTAGATACCAATCTGATCCAGGGGAGAATCACTAGAAAGTTGTTAAAACCATCCTGAAGTATTTAAGAAATACTAAGGACCAGTGGCTTGTTTATGATGAATCGAACTTGAGACTTATAGGGTTTATAGACTCTAGTTTTCAGTCTGATCACGATGACAGCAAAAGTGTGTCGGAATTTATTTTTACCCTTAATGGTGGGGCTATCTGCTGGAAAAGTTCCAAGCAGCACACAGTGGCTGATTCAGTTTATGAGGCAGAGTACGTCGCTGCATCAGATGCTGCTGTGGCTGAGAAAATTCATCATCAAGCTCGGAGTAGCACCCTCCCTTGTTGGTCCAGTTCTGCTCTACTGTGACAGCTCTGGAGCCATTGCTTAGGCGAAGGAACCAAAGGCACACCAGCGGATGAAGCATATTCTGCGCCGCTACCATCTCATCCGAAAAACTATGGATCGAGGTGACGTCGATCTTTAGAAGATCGACGGGAAGGAGAACCTGGCTGACCCATTCACTAAAGTCATTACGGTGAAGGAGTTTGACAACTACAAGTCGAAGATGGGTATTAGATACTGCATCGATTGACTTTAGGCCAAGTGGGAGATTGTTAGGAATAGTGTCCCAAAGTCAATCGTCAGTCTGTTGACGGTTGTGCTCATTTTTGTATATGTACATGAATTATGAATTAATAAAAATTATTTTGATATTTTTTCATCACAAAATATTTCATCTTCTAATAAACTCCTATATTGTGGTGAAGTTCTTAGGACTATTTAGACTCGACAAAGGAGGATTTGTCGTTTAGTCTTTAAATCTGTTTGCGACCAAATGATACGTTGTTACCAAGGACGACAACGTTTATCAAGCATAGGTCGTTGTGTGCCATATAGGTTGGTTGTCCTCTTAACCAATGAGTGTGGAGACACTGGTATGGCATACAGGTGAGATGTAAGGGTACATCTGCACTGAACGTGACCGACTTCGGAGCTATTTCTGCTGTCAAGATTTGCTCTGATGGAATATGGGTATAAATGTCCCTCCGACCTGAGACCGTCCCGGTGACTTGCAAGCAACTCACTGCACTTAGGCACGGGACTACCTGAATTTCTAATTCAGTGACGGAAGGCTGCTGGATGTAGTCAAGTACTTGACTTGTCGGTGCGTGTGTCAAGATGGGATTGACCAGTCCAGTTTAGGAGCTGTGTACAGTCATGTTTCAATTTAGCAAAACCTTGGCCAGGGTAGTTTTTGTGAGGAGTCACAGGACTGTTTGAGTTGAGCACGATTCGGATGATCTAATCAGGGTTGACAGTTTAACCCTGAGTCGTCCTAAACACAGAGGTCAAAAAGATGAATTATACAGTAACCATATTCACGTAGGTTCTGAGTGTTGTGATTGCGACTATTCGACCTATCCGGTCATCGGGTACCATTACTAGATGGTCACTTCGATTAGTACAGGAATTGGTTCATGTGCTACCGGCTTAGGTTCGAACCTGCGGGGTCACACACATTAGAGGTTCCTATCTGATCTGATGGCTGGTGTAGAATCCTTCATGTTTGGGACTCAGTGATCGAGAATCAGGATTCTCTGATCATGAGTTTCACACATTATGGGTACCGGGGTCATGAGTCCCACTGGTTGGGACTTTTCGATCAGGGTTACATATCGATGAATTCTGATGCCTAATTACCCATCGGATTTGGATTCAGTATTTATGAGAGGTTTAATTAGTGATTTGATCACTAATTAACTCAATTTGATTGAGTAATTATTTTTGGATCAAGTCCAATTGAATTGGATTCAGTTGGGTTTGACCCGATTAGGTTAAGAGTTGACCTAATCGTCGAGATGGTTTGATCCCTGATTTGATCAGGGGTTGGATTTAATCAATTCCTGATTTGATTAGGATTTTATTGAGCCTAATTTAGTTGGGTTTAAATTAGTCTAATTGGACCTAACTTATTTGGTTCAATTAGGTTGGTTTAAATAATTAAACCACCTTGACCCAATCTCCATGCACCACCTCACTTCTATTGCACCCATTTGAATTCATGAGAAGGAACTTCTCATGAATTTTTTCCTCACGCCAAACCCTCTCCATGCCCCACTTTAATGTGCCATATGAATGGATAAGGATGATTGGTTGGCCATTCAAATTCAAAATAAAGTCTGAATTTGAATGGGCAATCAATCTTTGCATCTTATCCCTTTTTTTACGCTCCATTTATTACATGAGAAAAGATTTCTCATGAAATCACTTCATACACAATTTAAGCCACGCCTCACACCTTTAGTGGATAGGGGATGAGTTAGTGTCCATTTGAATTCAAAATTTAATTTGAATTCAAATGTGCAATTACTCATCTTTATCCTTTCTTTTGGATCAGACGTTTGACGTTGTTATAAAAGGAGGAGAAGAGTGGGGCGTGTAAGAAAAAAATTTTTGAAGAAAAATTTTGGTGCGTGAGAACTCTTGTGTGTGAGAAGGAAGTCCATATCCTTCCAAGAGAAAAAGAAAGAAAAGAAAGAAAAGTGGGTGCAAGATTTCCGGTGAGTTCCCTAGAGTTTTAGCCCGGGGTTCGGAAAGTGAGAAAGTGAGCTACGAGTGTCGTGAGCCCACAAAATTTTAGAAAGATCTTCAACATCCTCTCAAGCACGTCTGTTGATGATCCAGAGCATCCAAAGAATCGACAGACATCGATCGAAGGAGTTTGATCAGCATCGGCCGTCAAAAGGGCTCTGCAATGAGCTAGCACTCGTGAGGAGTCGATCAGACCTAGAGCTTTATGTGGATGATCCGCAGAGGTCAGACACGCTATGTGGCTGTATCGTGATGATCAGACTCTTCCGACGGTAATCAGATTACGGCGATCTACTACCCGCACAAAGGTATTTTGTTCTGAATACATTATAGTAAAGTGTTTACTGTTTGAATTTGAAATTCAAATTTAAATAAATGCATGCTATATATCATATTTAGATCCTAGTGTAGGATAAATTTATGTTAATTAATTAGATTAATTAATATTTTTTTTACTGTAAAATCATAATTTTGAAAAAGTTTTAAAATTACCATTTTACCCCTACACTGAATTTCCCACATAATCGATTAACCTAAGGACCTAATTTGGCTCGTTGGTTTGAGCCTGATTCGCTTGAGCTAATCAATTCTGATCAATCGATCTATTAATATCTAAAGCAAGTTAATGAGACGTGATTATTTGATTGATTTCATTAGCCGACCTGATCAATTCATTGGTGTCTAAGGAAAGCAATGGGGAGACCCCCACTGTTCTCCACTTATCTGGCCAATTTGAAAGATTGGGTCTTGAATTAGGTTGTTTAGCAGTTTGATTTAGCACATGTCAATTAGATCAGTCATATAATGACTAATTAGATGAGACTTAAATTCAAATCTTTCTACAAATATTAAGTCTATAGGTCTTCTACCGTTGTAGGTGTGCGGGCGTGTTACCGACGTTGATGTTCTCGACTAGTCACAGTGGTTTAGTTGCATCGAAAATATGCAAGCACTCTATTAGCAAAGAGTTGCTGCAGGATAAAGATGGGGTTGGACCTAATAACTGTTAGGTGAGGGACTCAATGACGGCCTTGCACCTACTTGTGAACAGTGGGTCGGACTTAACTCAGAAGTGTGGGCAATAACTGTTAGGTGAGCCCATATGACTTAGAGACCAAATCGCTGCAACATGCTTAGTGAAGCATCTGGACAAGGAGTTGCCTATGCATCGGTGTGCATATTACCAATAACTGTTAGGTGAGGTGCATGTCATCGATGGGATTGCAACACCCACTAGGAATCCTTTGTCACGTTAGGATTTTCATTTTCTTTTCAGGGAGTGGAGGGATCTGAAAAATTAGTGAGAGTCATTATTTACATCTTAAAGTCCTCAGAAGTAAATTAAAATATTAAGTACAAAAGTCTTATTTGAATCTCTACTCTTGCAATTAAACCATCATGTCAGCCTCAAATCCTCTAGCTCGCATTCTTGAAACTAATCGTTTGACCGTTAATAATTACAAAGACTGGCTCAGAAATCTTAGGATTGTCCTGATCTCAGAAAAGTTAAGCCATGTTCTCGATCAAGATCTCGTTGTGTTACCAAACCGTCCTACTACTGAGCAGAGAGCTGCTTTTGAGAAGTGGATGGATGAAGACAGTCGGGTCAAGTGTTATGTGCTGGCATCTATGTCAAACGAGTTGCAAAGCCAGCACGAGTATATGCCTACTGTTTGGACTATGATCACTCACCTGCAAGAGTTGTATGGTGAGCAAAGTCGTACTGCATGTTTCGAAGTATCCAAGAAACTCTTCAACCTCAAGATGCATGAGGGGTAGTCTGTTCATGAGTACTGTATGACAGTAATTAAGGACATTGAGGAGCTAGAAAAGCTCGGGCTTGATATGCAAAAGAAATTACAGATGGATCTGATCCTTCAATCCCTTACTAGTTCATATAATCAATTCATCATGAATTTTCATATGAACGAACTTGACTGCACTATTTTCGAACTTGTCAATATGTTGGTCACAACAGAGAGTACCTTGAAGAGTTCAAGGGGCACTGTTCTCACTATGAAGTGGACTTTTTCTTCTAAGAGAAAGTCTATTAGAAAGAAAAAGGCTAAATCCACAAAGAAGCAAAAGAGAGAGAGCAAACCAAAGAAGGATGGTCCAAAGATGGCTGAGGTAAAGAAAAAGTATTTCTACTATCATGCTGAAGGCCACTGGTGGAGGAACTATCCTAAATACCTGGAGAGTCTAAAGACCAAAAAGAGTGACAAACCTTCTGAAGATATGCTCACAATTAAATCTAATCTTATGGTTTCTTCTACTTCTAGTTGGATATTAGACTCTGGTTCAAGTGTTCATATATGCACCTCTATGCAGGATCTAATAGAAAGTAGAAGATTGAGAGAAGGTGATATGATCCTTCGGATCGACAATGGAGCAAAGATTACTGCAGAGGCCATTGGCACTTATCCTCTTCGATTATTATCTGGCATTAGATTAGATTTGAAAGACTGTTATTATGTTCCTGTAGCTAGTCAGAATTTAATTTTTGTGTCTGTGCTAGCATAAAAAGATTTTAAAATTTGTTTCAATAAAGACTTTTATTCCATTTATTTACGAAATAAATTAGTTGCATGGAGTTTTTTAATTGACGGTCTTTATCACTTGCATGTTGATGTGAATGTAAACCTAAACGAGCAAATAGTTAGTGCCGTAGGCCAAAAGAGATCCAGAGATGAAATTAACCAGAAGTACTTGTGGCATCATAGACTAGGCCATATTGAAGAGGACAGGATAAACAGATCGGAGAAAGATGGGATCCTTGGCTCTTTTAACTCAAAGCCGTATCCAGCTTGCGAATCCTGCCTTCGAGGAAAGATGGCCAAGTTGCCCTTTGTAGGACATGGGGAAAGGGCCACAGAGCTACTTGCCCTGGTACACACCGATGTGTGTGGACCATTTGATGTGCAGACTAGGAGTGATTACACCTACTTCATTATCTTTACCGATGATTTGTCTAGGTACGGATATGTGTATCTAATAAAATACAAGTCTGAGGCCTTTGAAAAGTTCAAAGAATTCAGGCATGAAGTAGAGAAGCAGACGGGTAAACCCATTAAGATTCTTCAATCTGATCGAGAAGGTGAATATCTTAGTCAAAAAATTTTGAAATATCTTAAAGACAATGGCATAGTCTCTCAGTGGACCCCTCTTGGAACACCTCAGCTCAACGGAGTATGAAAGGAAGAACATGACTCTATTGGATATGGTTAGATCCATGATGAGCTTCACTGATCTACCCTTATTTCTTTGGAGACATACTTTATTAACTGCCATTCACTTGTTGAATAGGATTCCTTCAAAGTCCGTTCCTACCACACCGTATGAGATATGGTTCGGTAAGAAGTCGAGTTTAGGTTATCTTAAGATTTGAGGATGTTCGGCCTATGTCAAGAGACAGATAGCAGAAAAGTTAGATGATAGATCTATTATAGCTCACTTTATAGGGTACCCAAAAGAATCCATGGGATACTACTACTTTCTATAAGACCATAATGTGATTGTGAGTCAAAATGCCATGTTCTTGGAAAAACAGTTTATCCAGAATAGCAGTAGTGAGAGGTTAGTGAAACTCGAAGAGAAGATCTCTGAAGAGTTTAGAGCTATAGATCCTCAGAAACCCGTAGTCCATGAGCCAGTAGTTGATGTTCCTCTGCCACCTCGTAGATCTAGCAGGATCTTCCCACCTTCTGAAAGGTATATGGGTATGCTTAAGGAGGAAGTAAAAGAAATATTTCTTATGGGAGATAGGAGTCATGGTGATGATCCCAATACCTTTGACGAGGTGATATCTGATATCAATTTCGAGAAATGGTTAGATGCTATGAAGTCAGAAATTAACTCGATGCACTTGAACCAAGTCTGAACTTTAGTGGATCCACTTGAAGGTGTTGTACCTATTGGATGTAAATGGATCTACACAAGAAAGATAGGTATCGATGGTAAGGTAGAGACTTATAAAGCTAGGCTTGTGGCTAAAGGTTATAGTCAGCATGAGGGTATTGATTATCAAAAAATTTTCTTGTCCGTAGCCATGCTGAAATCTATCCGTACTTTTTTTGCTGTTGCAGCTTACTATGATTATGAAATCTGGCAGATGGATGTGAAAACTGCCTTCCTGAATGGATATTTTGAGAAAGATATTTATATGGAGCAGCCTATGTGTTTCACATCCGGTGATGGTGGTCACAAAGTTTGCAAGCTGCAAAGGTCCATATACGGATTAAAACAAGCTTCTCAGAGTTGGAACCATCATTTTGATGAGGCAATCAAATCGTTTGATTTCATCAAAAATGAAAAAGAACCTTATGTATACAAAAGAGTCAGTGGGAGTGCAATCACCTTCCTCGTACTGTACGTAGATGATATTCTCTTCATTGAGAATGATATTCCCATACTAACCATGGTCAAAAGATGGTTGTTCAAGAAATTCTCTATGAAAGATTTAGAGGAAACATCCTATATTCTCAGAATAAAGATCTATAGAGATAGATCTAAATGGATGCTTGACTTGTCACAAAAGCTATACATAGAGAAGGTACTGAAGAGGTTCAGTATGAAAAACTCTAAGAGAGGTCTTTTACCTCTTAGATATGGTATTCATCTTTCCAAGATGATGTATCCGACCACATTTGAGGAGATTCAATGCATGAGTAGGATTCCTTATGCTTCGATAATAGGAAGCCTCATGTATGTCATGCTATGTACTCGACCTGATATTGTCCTTACCGTGAGTGTCCCGAGCAGATATCAGTCAAATCCAGATGATGAGCACTGGATAGCTGTGAAGAACATCTTTAAGTACTTAAAAAAGACTAAGGATCTGTTCTTAGTCTTTGGAGGTGATTCTGAGTTGCAATTTGAGGATGTATTCTTGTTCGATTTACTAGAAGGGTTCTGAGTAATCAATCAATGGAGACTGAGTGTGCAATAGATGTGTAGAACGAATTCTGATTTTAATGTTAGTTGTAGAACTGAATGTCATGCCATGATATAGTACTACAAAGATAATGGCACCATAGCCCTTGCTAAGGAGTCAAGGTCTCTCCAGAAGTCCAAACACATAGAGTACCAATATATGCGTCTATTTCATATCGAGATGCAAAGAGTAGACTCCACGAATAACTTGACAGACCCACTAACTAAATAGTTGAGCCAACCGAAAATGGAAGTCCACCTTGAAAATATGAGACTTAGTTTTATGGCTAATTGGCTTTAGTCCAAGTGGGAGATTGTTAGATGCATGTCCTAAAAGCTAATATGGCTGATACATTATAATATATCTAGAACATAATTTTATACTTAATATATTGATATGATCAATAAAATGAGCAAATTTTATTTCATTCAAGTATAATGTATCCTTGAATCGTCCATGGAATTAGTTTCGATATATATTTTCAAAATATTGAGACTTAGAGACAGGTTTTTAATTTCTAAAGGCTCTCGATCATAGGATCATCATGAGGACGATGATAGATCCAGATAGACTGATATATAAATTACTTCTTTCGCTATAGATGGATCTTTAATCTACTGTGTAGAGACACAGGGTGACAAGTGCAGGTGGTTGTTAGAGAACAACTGGCACTGAGCGTGACTATACGAGAGATCACTTGAATTTCTGTTCAATCATTAGTGATTGTCTCGATACTATAGTTGTGTGACTAATTTTTTGACTTGAGATAGTACTGCTACTCGCAGTGAGGCTACTGGAGTTTGATTGACACATAAACATGGATTTCAATGAGCCTTTGTAGTGGATGTTGGTGACAGTTGATCCACTGTAGGAGTGGGGTGCGCATCAAGATAGGATCTATCGACCTTGATAGAAAGGAGTAGTCCTATGAGATTTGAGAGGCTAAGTCCAAGAATCTGTGGCCACAACAGTGTGATTGATGGAAAAGAAATTCTATAGAAATCATAACTGGACTTGAGCTAATCAATCTATCACATGACTAATGTTGAGGTTTGACGATTTATCTATGACCTACCATCTAGTCGGGACTCACGATAGAGAGACTAAATCATATGTTAACTACATCTAAAGGTTCATTTCAGTTCTACTGAATTATCACTACATATTGCTAGGTGTCACTAATGAATTGTGAGAACTCACTAGGATTATTTTGGATCGACAATCTTTGATTGAGTTAGAGTGAAATTATTTCGACCCATTAAAAAGAGTTTCAATGATATGATGATAAGGATCATTGTATATCTCAATACCAGATAGAATTGAACCTATGAGGTCACACAACAAATGGATTAGGTCTGGAATAAGAAATTGAGCTTATGAACTGTCAATTGGATTTAGAGAAATCTATTGGGTTTATGGTAACCTTGCAAGTACATGGTTGGACCCAATTTCTCTTTTTGTTGGGATTACTTATTTAATAAGATAATTCTAACTTAATTGCCTTCTAATAATCTATATGAATAAGATTCATGAGACTCCAATTATTGGGTGTCTAAGGTTATGGATTATATAAATTAAGGATGCATGACTCTTATGAATCTCTTTGATAGTTATTATGGGATGCCATTTTGATTTGATCAATTTGGGCATGTCCATTAATTAAAGGGCCTTTGGTTTTCATATGGGGTGTCTCTTGGGTGTAAAAGAGGGTGTCTAATTATGGGTGCAAGAGCTTCAATAGTTGGCGCCTAATGGGCTTCCTAATATAAGTTGGATAACTTAAGTTAATAGGAATTCTAATGCAAGTAGGATTTATATTATGAGATTGAATAGGATTCAATCCTTATGTCTATTTAAAGGGACCTCTCCTAAGGTCTCTAGAGCATCAAAACCAGCAGTCCCTCACACTCAAAGGCTCTCCCCACGCCCTCTCTTCCTCTCTCTTTCTTTTCTCTTGGATGTTCTATCTACCTCTTCCTTGAGATGCGCATCTCAAGGAGTTCCACACCCAGAGGAGTTTGGATGCCTCTTTCTTGCTGGTTTCTAGCATTTAGTAGCAGCACATAGTAAAGAAAAACTTTAGAGAAGAGAAGAAAAAGAAGATCAAGGAGAAAGATCAAGTGTTGATCGCGATCCAGGCTTCGTTCAGGTTCAGTAGGCTGAATTTTGGAGAATCAAAATTCAGATTATAGAGGACTATTTCAGATTGATCCTGAGTGGATACTGATAGAGATCAGATACTTGTGTGGCTAATAGAGAGCCTCATCTCTTCCAGATCCAATTTCGAAGAAAGGGATTGTGAAACAGGTATGTGATTTGATCACAATCTGAATTTTAGAAAATAAAGTTTTGAAACACACATACATGCACCAAATCTCGAATTCCAACAAAGTCTTCTTTAGAGAGTGTATAATTTCTTGAGCTAGGAGAATATTTTGATGAATATTCTTTCCTTATACAAAAGCTTCTTGCTCTTCCGAAACAATGGAAGGTAAGATGGGTTTCAACCGATTAATCAAAAGCTTAGTGACTAATTTATAAATAGTATTACATAAACTAATGGACTGAAAGTCATTCACTCCAATAGGACTTACCACCTCCAGAATGAAGGTAATATAACTTATTTTTCAAGAATCAGATAGCATACCATGATGGAAGAAAAATTTGATTGTAGCTACAACATCCTTCTTATTTATATACTAAAAATATTGAAAAAAATTTTTGAAAAACTATCCAAGCCCAGAACTTTATCAAGATGCATATCTTTTAGAACTTCATAAATGTCTTCCTCCATGACAGCTTTAATAGGAGATTCATTCTGTTCGGCTATCATCTAAGTGTACATAATAGGCCATTCAAATTCCTACACACTTGGATCTAGTACCTACCGAGCTTGGAAGTGATGAAGCAGTAAGGATTTAATTGCTTTCATGTCTTCTACCCGATCTCCTTGGGTATTATTCAAGAAATGGATTCTATTATGCCATCTCTTTTAAAAAATTTATGTTAGCATGTCTTTACTTTAGCCAAGTGATGTGTGACTTTTGACGCCAAAACACCTCTTGTAAAAATAAATTTTTCTGATAAGCCCGTAACAAAGCCAATAAATGCATGCGCTTTTAATCCATGAGACCCCGAACTTGTGCTTCTTCCACTTGAAGTTGAAAAATCTGACCACATAATGCTATCCTTGATGGAATAAGTTTCCCACATTTTGTTTCCATAGCTTGATAGCTTTTCTAGTGCTATACAATGGCATAGAAAGCTTAATAACTGGCGAGTGATTTTTTTTATAATGTCAGGCTTGATTTATGACTTCTTGAATGATATGACAAGCAAACCATATCTTCTCAAAATGAAAGGGCACTGGGCCTCTTGAATATTTATTAGAGATGGTAACTAAGCACAGATAGTGGTCTGATATAAATCTAGTAAGGTACTTTATAGTAGATTCAGAGAACAAGTCAACCCATCGATTAGAAGTAAAAGCATAGTCGATTTTCTCGCAAACTCTAGCTAGTCCAAGTCAATTATTGCATGAGGTGTAATGTGTCCCCTAGTACCCCAAATCGACTAGACCACTTTACTAAAGAAAAGGTTTAAATTCATAAATATCTGATCAACACAGAAAAGTTTTCCTCCTTTATTGTCATCAGCATGCAAGATAGAGTTAAATTCACCAACAAGAAGAGAAAGACCCATAGTTTAGACTGACATGACTTCCATCCAAATAGTCCATCATTCCACACCATAGGTGCTAGCATAAATGACACCCAAAATCCTGATTGGCCCATTTGGAACATTGATAATTCCAAAAGCGCCCTGTCTATTAGCATAAGTAAGCCGAACATGTTCCAACCCTTTCCTCCAAGCAATAACAAGTCCCCTAGAAAGATCCTTAGCTAAGATCATACACATATATCAAGAATGTCCCATGAACTTATGGATGCAAGGTAAGGCATGCTCAGAAAGTCTAGCTTCCAAAAAATAGTAAATTTCAAGATTATACTATCTAACAAGAGCTTTATTAAAATTAACAGAAGAAAGTTTTGCTGTCCTTTATAGTTCCAGCTAAGAACTTTCATTGAGATGTTGAAGGCAGATGCTTTACACCCTGCTCAACCCCACAGACTCTTTATATACCTCAAGATTAGCCCTTTTTGTACTAGTATTGAAAGAAGACTTGATTAAGATAGAGAGAAAGATGAGGATGGGCTACCTTATCAAGTTTGTGTTGGAGTTGCTGAAAAAAAAAGTTGATGAGGTTGAAAAGTGTCAACCATTGAAGACTGCATAAGCTGCAACTGATCACTTGGCACTAATTGTTTGCATTATTTTTCTCTCTCTATTAGCTACAACTCAATTATTATTCCCCCACTGACTTTCAAACCTCCTTGTAAACTTTGGCTACACTGCTTTGGTGATTAGATGTTGTCATTTGGACTACCAGTTTCTTAATTTGCTCCATATTATCTTCTATGTCCTCTAAAGCTAGCACTTTAATTAGTTCGTAATGAAGAATTTGAGGGTGACTTAACGTTATCCTGAATTCAGAGGTCGCGACTGCTTCTTTTTATTACTATCCTCTCCTTTGATGTAATACTATCTCCATATTGGGGACATCAACTGGATCCTCAAAGATTATGGAGCATATTTGGAGACAATACCCACCAGTGGATCAACCACAAGCTCCAATTGGGCTTTAGGAGGAGACTTTTTAGTGTTCTTCTTTGCCTGGACCCATGCTGTCTCTGAATATCCACCAACAAGATTTGGGGTTAGGGATCGTTTAGCCTTATATGCCAAGGTAGTAGATAGAGAGGTACTCGAGCTGTCCGGATCCAAGGCACATATGCCGGCTTGAGTTTTGATTCTCGAGCCTTCACACAACCATAGGTATTCATGGGTGCATCAATCTTCCCATGAGCATAAGATCTCAGGTAGCTCCTCATAAGTGAATTGCTGCCACAAGGTCTTAATATTTGCCCTCACCTGAGCTCTTGGGTAGATGGTTTGATTGACATTAATGAGTACAGACTCTAGTGAAGCCCACCTTATAGAGGATTCAGTCCATTCATCTTAGTACAATGGAGCCCCAACCATAGTTGCCAACTTCAAAATCATTTTCTTATCCTACAATTCAAGAGGCAAATCAATAACCTAAGCTAGATCCAGACCTGTCCAACAGTATTCTGCTTGGCTGGAGCTGGGGTCTCTTACTTTCTAGGACCAGTAGTTGGCCAGCCAAGATATAAGGCCCTTTCTGAAGGATTCTCAGTTTAGCCTCCTTGAAAGGGCATTGAAAAATCAATAACCCATCAGATAGGGATGAAACATGAAATTCCCCATGAATGTTCCACCTCAATTTCATCTTTTTTTTTGTACAAATTTTAGAAGGAATCTACGATCAAGAAACTTACCCATAAGAGCCATCTTTCACTGAGCCGAACAGCGATTTATCTCTTTATCTAAAAATTTGATAATCTGAGTAAATATGCTCTCCAAGATAGAGACATCCTCATCAGTGATCTGAGCCATTTTCTATTTGAACCATGTAGGTCTCTATACAACTTGTGCCTATGATAGATGGTCATCTAGCTACTGACCACCTACAGGATAAGCTAGTGTTCATAGAGGTGACCGAGTCACCTCTCTACTGGCACACTTGGCCTCATAATAGAGGTCGACAATGACTCCCTCACCAAACCCGATCTTCCATCGGAATGACCACTCCTCCTCGAAAGAGGAGCATCCTTTGAGAATGACTTAATCCCCCTCTTACTTCATAGATCCGGCCTTATGACCGACTCCAATAGCGAAGCTCTGATTGAATTCGACCTATCAAGATCCATAGTTATTTTCTTCTCCTCGAAATATGAAACCCCGGCTACTTCCTTTCTTTTTCTCTATATCGCTTCAGAACTTCTCTCTTTTAATGAACACGAGCTTGGACGGGATTTCATATTACGAATGGATCATATACCATTTTGCTTTGTCTCATAGTCAACGCTGATTTATAACACAAATACCTAAGGTGATCTAGTTTTCCATCAAGTGAATAAGATAAGCTAGGTACAATGATGTAGCCTTTCAATTGCTTTAATTGGAGATAAGGAAAAGTATATTTTGTAAAACAAACCTACAGCACGACATCCTCTTATTGCTCAGAGGGGTGGAAAAAACATTGCGCAGAGGTGCACTCAGGATCATATATCAGATACTTTAGACTATATAATTTATAGATATTAGATGAGATCAGAGGAAGAACGATTAGTGAAATTTCAATTAGGCAGGTTGCCCAATTTTCCAGACTGAATTCAATTCCGCTTTTATATTGGTCAAGTCGACGTCTGCAAATCTTTTCTTTTTTTTTGGAAATAAAAAACCGAACACCGTGGACGTTGCCCCGCCAGTTGGATTCAAACGCGGCTGACCGGGACCAGAGACATAACTCCTCCGTATTGAATGCACGAGGGACAATGGGACCGCGCAAATCCCACGGTGGATAACACGCCACGCGACCCCTTGTATTTCACCGATTCCCGATCGCGCGCTCTCCACCGTGCATATGCTCCTCGATTTGCCCCGGTTCCAATAATTTCTCGAGACATAACCAACCCAACCAAGTCGGGAAAATACGGGGACCAATTTGGTTTGGGCCTCACTGGCATTGGGTTGACCAGTCCCAAGTCCAGCACCTCCAGCAAGAACCCAGACACCAAGAAGGGGAAAGCAAGAACAAACAAATCTAATAAATTGGAGGCAGTAGCCGCGGCAGCGAGGGAGGGAGATCGCGCAAAGCCGCAAACTGGAACGCCAGCACGCGACCAGATCTCTGATGCCGTCTCCGCTCCATCTCCTCCATTAGGTACCACTCTCTTTTTTCTCTCTCTCGGGTTCAGATCTATCATTCTCTCCGTCCGCAAAGATCCGATCTTTCCAATTCCCAACATTCCCTCTTCCTTCTCTTTCTCCCATTCGAATAATCCTTAGATCTAGACCCATAAAACCCAAGAAAACCTGATGCCTTCCTAGGTGCCCAATTGACCTCCGGGCATCCAGATTCTGGCTCTGCCCAACCGACCCTAAGCTTTTCCAGATCCTGATCCCCCGAAATGGGCCGCCCTCGCCTCCAGAATTCTGCCATCAACCCGATCCAGGAGGAACCCGCGGCCGATGCCGCCTCTTTGGCCGTCGTCGTCGGCAGTGGCGGCCACGACGCGGCCCTCGCATGCATGATCAACTCGGAGGTGAGCGCCGTCCTCGCCGTGATGCGCCGCAACGTCCGGTGGGGCGGCCGCTACGCCTCCGCTGCCGACGACCACCATCTCGAGCACTCCCTCGTCCAGTCCCTCAAGTCCCTCCGCCGGCAGGTCTTCTCCTGGGGGGACACCCGCCGCCCGTGGAAAGCCGTCGACCCCTCGGCCTACCTTGGCCCCTTCCTCGACGTGATCCGCTCCGACGAGACCGGCGCTCCCATCACCGGCGTTGCCCTCTCCTCCGTCTACAAGATCCTCACCCTCGAGGTGCTCGACCAGCGAGCTCCCGGTGCCGAGGCCGCTGTGCACGCCCTTGTCGATGCCGTCACGAGCTGCCGGTTCGAGGTGACCGATCCTGCCTCGGAGGAGGCCGTGCTGATGAAGATCCTGCAGGTGCTGCTCGCGTGCATGAGAAGCCGGGCGTCGGCGCTGCTCAGCAACCAGCATGTGTGCACGATCGTGAACACGTGCTTCCGGGTCGTCCACCAGGCTGGTACCAAGGGGGAGCTGCTGCAGAGGTTCTCCCGCCACACAATGCATGAGCTTATCCGATGCATCTTCTCGCACTTGCCTGGTGTCGGAGATGGCGCAGAGGTACTGATTCTGAGAAAGAAGACCTCTTTTTGCTGGCTCTTTTCTTCTTTAGCTAATATCTGATGGTATCAAGTTGAGGGTTTTGTTCTGTAGATTGGTGGGGTCGACAAGCATCGGGCTGCTGGGATCAAGCAAGTGGAGAATGGAAATGGAAGCGCCAGCTCTGTGACTGACTCTGGAGATGATAATTTTGTAGGGGGGGTGGAGGTGCCGAACGGTGTAAGAATCATGGTGGAGCCATATGGAATTCCTTGCATGGTAGAGGTCTTTCACTTCTTGTGTTCTCTTTTGAACATTGCTGAGCAAATTGGGTTAAGTCCTACGCCCAATACTATTGCTTTTGACGAGGATGTGCCACTTTTTGCGCTTGGGTTGATCAATTCAGCCATTGAGCTGGGAGGTCCTTCTATATGTAAGCACGCAAAACTGCTAGCTTTGGTGCAAGACGAGCTCTTCCGGAATCTGATGCAGTTTGGTTTATCAATGAGCCCACTTATTTTATCGATGGTTTGTAGCATTGTTCTGAATCTTTACCAACACTTGCGAACAGAGCTGAAATTGCAGCTGGAGGCATTCTTCTCGTGTGTGATATTGAGGCTTGCACAGAGCCGGTATGGGGCTAGCTATCATCAGCAGGAGGTTGCCATGGAGGCTCTTGTGGACTTCTGCCGGCAGAAGACTTTTATGGCAGAGATGTATGCTAACTTGGATTGTGATGTAACCTGCAGCAACGTGTTTGAAGACCTTGCCAACCTTCTTTCAAAGAGTGCATTTCCAGTGAACTGCCCATTGTCTTCAATGCATGTTCTTGCCTTGGATGGTCTGATTGCAGTGATTCAGGGAATGGCCGATAGAATAGGCAATGCACCTCCACGTTCAGAAGAACCTATGGAGCTTGAGGAATATACTCCATTTTGGACAGTCAAGTGTGAGGATTATTCTGATCCTGACCATTGGGTTAAGTTTGTTCGGTGCAGGAAGTATATCAAGAGGAGGCTGATGATTGGTGCTGATCACTTCAACAGGGACCCAAAGAAAGGGTTGGAGTTTCTGCAAGGAACCCATCTCTTACCTGAAAAGCTCGACCCCCAGAGTGTGGCATGCTTTTTCAGATACACTGCTGGCTTGGATAAGAACCTTGTCGGGGATTTCTTAGGCAACCATGACGAGTTTTGTGTTCAGGTTCTTCACGAATTTGCTGGGACCTTTGATTTCCAGGACATGAATCTTGATACTGCTTTGAGGCTCTTTCTGGAGACATTCCGGCTGCCAGGTGAATCGCAGAAGATACAGAGAGTTCTTGAGGCTTTCTCAGAGAGATACTTTGAACAGTCACCACAAATTCTTGTCAACAAGGATGCTGCCCTCTTGCTGTCATACTCGCTTATCTTGCTTAACACGGATCAGCACAATGTGCAAGTGAAGAAGAAGATGACTGAAGAGGACTTCATTCGGAACAACCGCCACATAAATGGTGGGCATGACCTCCCAAGGGAATTCTTGTCAGAGCTCTACCATTCAATCTGCAGGAATGAGATAAGAACCATCCCTGAGCAAGGCATTGGTTTTCTTGAGATGTCTCCCAGTCGTTGGATTGACCTGATGAGGAAGTCGAAGAAAACATCTCCATACATTGTCTGTGATTCTCGGCCATACCTTGATCATGACATGTTCGCCATCATGTCGGGCCCTACTATTGCTGCAATATCGGTGGTGTTTGATTATGCAGAACATGAAGAAGTTTTTCTAACATGTGTAGATGGGTTCCTAGCTGTTGCAAAGATATCTTCCTTCCATCATCTTGAGGATGTATTGGATGATCTAGTTGTGTCCCTCTGCAAATTTACAACCCTTTTGAACACTTCTTTGGTTGAGGAACCGGTCATGGCCTTTGGCGATGACACCAAAGCTAGGTTAGCAACAGAGACAGTTTTCAACATAGCTAATAGGTATGGTGACCATATACGCACTGGCTGGAGAAATATGCTGGACTGCATCTTAAGGCTACACAAGCTTGGCCTTCTTCCCGCTCGTGTTGCTAGTGATGCAGCTGATGATTCAGAATTGCCTTTGGATCCGAATCAAGGGAAGCCTGCTCCCAGCTCTCTTTCCATGTCTCATGTTCCAGTTATGGGTACCCCTCGTAGATCCTCGGGGTTAATGGGAAGGTTTAGCCAACTCTTATCTCTTGACACAGAAGAACCAAGATCACAGCCAACTGAACAACAACTTGCTGCTCACCAAAGAACTCTTCAAACAATACAGAAGTGCCACATAGACACTATATTCACAGAAAGCAAGTTCCTACAAGCTGATTCACTGTTGCATCTTGCCAGGGCACTAATTTGGGCAGCTGGCCGGCCTCAGAAGGTAACCAGCTCACCTGATGATGAAGACACAGCAGTTTTTTGCTTGGAGCTGCTAATTGCCATTACATTGAACAACCGAGATAGAATTGTGCTTCTCTGGCAGGGTGTTTATGAGCACATTGCCAGTATAGTTCAGTCTACTCTGATGCCATGTGCACTTGTGGAGAAGGCAGTTTTTGGACTACTCCGCATTTGCCAGAGGTTACTGCCCTACAAAGAGAACCTGGCTGATGAGCTCTTAAGGTCACTGCAGTTGGTTTTGAAGCTTGATGCCCGTGTAGCAGATGCTTATTGTGAGAACATCACACAAGAAGTCACACGCCTAGTTAAGGCAAATGCTACTCATATAAAATCTCAGATGGGTTGGCGGACTATCACATCCTTGCTTTCCATCACAGCTCGCCATCCAGAGGCTTCAGAAGTAGGGTTTGAGGCATTGGTGTTTATCATGTCCGAAGGGGCTCACCTTTCACCAGCCAATTATATTCTGTGTGTAGAAGCCTCAAGACAGTTTGCAGATTCTCGGGTTGGACTAACAGATAGATCTGTCCATGCATTGGATCTGATGGCGGAATCCCTGAATTCTTTAACTCGCTGGTCTCGTGAGACTAGGGAAGCAGGCCAAGAAGCTGAGAAGATATCAGAAGGAATCAGGGAGATGTGGCTCAGGTTGGTGCAAGCATTGAGGAAAGTGTGCCTGGATCAAAGAGAGGAAGTGAGGAATCATGCCCTGTTGTCATTGCAGAGATGCCTGGTGGGAGCAGAAGGAATTTCCCTCTCATCATCATCTTGGACACAGGCTTTTGATCCTGTTATATTCACAATGCTGGATGACTTGCTGGAGATTGCTCAAAATCATTCGCAAAAAGATTACCGGAACATGGAGGGAACCCTTTTGCATGCCATGAAGTTACTTTCCAAGGTCTTTTTGCAGCTGTTACAAGAACTCCATGGACTGAGCAGCTTCTGCAAGCTGTGGCTGGGAGTTCTTAGCAGGATGGAGAAGTACATGAAGGTTAAGCTGAGAGGCAAGCGAAGTGAGAAGCTGCAAGAATTGATCCCGGAGCTCCTTAAAAACACACTGCTTGTGATGAAGGCACGTGGGATCCTTGCAAAGAGGAGCACAATAGGTGGAGATAGTTTGTGGGAGTTAACATGGCTTCATGTAAACAACATTGCTCCATCTTTGCAGTCACAAGTGTTCGCAGGACAGGAATTGGAGCAGGAGGTGGATGCCAAGCCAAAGGAATCTGGTACTCCTATAGAACCTAACAGCAGTAGTTCTAGGCCCCAGGACGAGGCACCAGCAGATCAGTCTGGAGGCTAAGATCATGTTTGATGAGTTTGGTTTGTAAAACTTATGAAAATCTTCTATGAAGCAAAATTTAGTGGCCACTGCTGCAAGGTAAAGAGGAAATAGATTGGTGAGTACCCTGCAGGTATCATATATACAATTTTTTGTGTGGTTTCTTGTAATTTTTTGACCGTCAGCTACTCTTATCTTGTTTATAACGGGTGTCATTGCTTTTTGTCCATGAAAGCACGACGTTAGATCCTAATGTTGCTCCGACATCTGAGACTTAGTTGTTTCTTTTTATGTTTTTATGTGAGTATTTGCAAGTGTTCATTGGAACAGTGGATGTTGTAAAATTCTTTTTTGGAGGTTCTAGATGAACTTAGAATATGGATAGATTTTTGCTTTGCCAAAGCAAACTATACAACTAGACAGTTTTTTGCATGTGGCAGTCGTGGCTGCTTACATGACCTGCCTAGGCACTGGCCTTAACATTTTGCATCATATATGAGCATGGAGGACAAAATTAGTTTATTAATTAGTACTGGATGTTGCCAAGTCTATACTTCCCATTAACTTATTGCATCTGATAAATATGTTGTTTCATTTTTTGGATTATTACTGTTTTTCAGGTTTCTTCTTATACTTATTATTATTCTCAATTAATTTTATTCTTATTATTGTTGCTATTATTGTTATTGTTGTTATTATTGCTACTGTTATTATTGTTGTTGTTATTGTTATTATTATTGTTGTTATTGTTATTGTCGTCGTCGTCGTTGTTACTATTATATTGTTGTTGTTGCTGTTGTTCTTGTTAATGTTATTATTTGTTGAGCTTCTATGACCTCTACATGCCCCCCTATGTACCTGTTGGTGCGAAAATCTGCTTGCGCCGGAGAAGCTGGAGTCGGGGAAGCCGCGGTCGCTACCGGGACCTGCAAAGGAAGTCTAAACCGGAGGTGGGGTTGCTCCGGCAAGATCCTCCGACGCTCAAGTCAGTTCTCTGCCTCAACAAGAATGGAGTGCTCGAACGGAAAAATTTGCAGAGTTTTGAGATAAGAAATGAGCTTATAGAATAACGTATCTGGGTCCCCCTTTTTATAGGCGGGGGAGGTAATAGATCGATGGCGACATTTGTAACCGCCAGGTAGTGGGCCGCCCACAGTCAGGAGGAATTTACTGCGAAGAGTAGTGGAGCGGAGTCGTGGCTATCGCCGTAGCTCGCCACGTGGAATCTATTACAGGCAGTGGAGTCACGCGGCGCCCGCCGCAGGGAGTGGAGCAGAATCATGGCCGTTGATACAGCCTGTCAGAGAATAATGGAGTCGCGTAGGATCTGCCGCAATGAGTGGAGCAGAATCATGGCCGTTGATACAGCCTGTCAGAGAATAATGGAGCTGCGCGGAGTCCGCCGCAGTGAGTGGAGCAGGATCGTGGCCGTGATTGTGGCCTGGGAGTGCCGATCTGCTGGCTGAAGCTCGGCAGCGGTTGGAGTTCGGCCCCCGTAGGGATCCGGGCGGAGTTCTCCTGCTGTTGAAGTCGTTGGCGGAGTCCGGGTCCCGTGGGGGTCCAGACGGAGTCCGGACGCAGTCTGTCTGTAACCGTCGAAGTTGAGGACGGAGTTCGGCTCTAGTAGGAGCCCGGACGAAGTCCTTCTGCAATTAAAGTTGTTGACGAAGTCCGGCTCCCGTAGGAGTCCGGGCGGAGTCTACCTGCTGTTGAAGTCGTTGGCGGAGTCCGGCTCCCGTAGGAGTCCGGGCGGAGCTGTGCTGTAGTTGATGTCGGCGGCGGAGCCCGGCTCCTGTAGGAGTCCGGGCGGAGCTGTGCTGTAGTCGATGTCGGAGGCGGAGCCCGGCTCCCGTAGGAGTCCGGGCGGAGCTGTTCTGTAGTTGATGTCGGCGGCGGAGCCCGGCTCCCGTAGGAGTCCGGGCGGAGCTGTGCTGTAGTCGATGTCGGAGGCGGAGCCCGGCTCCCGTAGGAGTCCGGGCGGAGCTGTTCTGTAGTTGATGTCGGCGGCGGAGCCCGGCTCCCGTAGGAGTCCGGGCGGAGCTGTGCTGTAGTCGATGTCGGAGGCGGAGCCCGGCTCCCGTAGGAGTCCGGACGGAGCTGTTCTGTAGTTGATGTCGGCGGCGGAGCTCGGCTCCCGTAGGAGTCCGGGCGGAGCTGTGCTGTAGTCGATGTCGGCGGCGGAGTCCGGCTCCCGTAGGAGTCCAGGCGGAGCTGTGCTGTAGTCGATGTCGGAGGCGGAGCCCGGCTCCCGTAGGAGTCCGGGCGGAGCTGTTCTGTAGTTGATGTCGGCGGCGGAGCCCGGCTCCCGTAGGAGTCCGGGCGGAGCTGTGCTGTAGTTGATGTCGGCGGCGGAGCCCGGCTCCCGTAGGAGTCCGGGCGGAGCTGTGTTGTAGTCGATGTCGGAGGCGGAGCCCGGCTCCCGTAGGAGTCCGGGCGGAGCTGTTCTGTAGTTGATGTCGGCGGCGGAGCCCGGCTCCCGTAGGAGTTCGGGCGGAGCTGTGCTGTAGTTGATGTCGGCGGCGGAGCCCGGCTCCCGTAGGAGTCCGGGCGGAGCTGTTCTGTAGTTGATGTCGGCGGCGGAGCCCGGCTCCCGTAGGAGTCCGGGCGGAGCTGTGCTGTAGTCGATGTCGGAGACGGAGCCCGGCTCCCGTAGGAGTCCGGGCGGAGCTGTTCTGTAGTTGATGTCGGCGGCGGAGCCCGGCTCCCGTAGGAGTCCGGGCGGAGCTGTGCTGTAGTCGATGTCGGAGGCGGAGCCCGGCTCCCGTAGGAGTCCGGGCGGAGCTGTTCTGTAGTTGATTCCGCTGAGGGCTTTGGCTGTGGGTATTTTTATACCCAACACCAGTCTCCCTACTTCCGAGTTTGAATTTCAAACGAAGGAAGTACAGAGAGAGAGATGGGCACAGTCGAAACCGTCCCTTCGAATCCTGCGCACCGCCGCCTCTGGATATTTTGGCATTAAATGTGTATACGTCAGAGCCCGCTTTTCGGTGAAGGTGACCTGAAGAGTCTTTTCGGAACCCCCGTCGGAATGCGATCCCAAGCGCCGTGCCACAGGAATTTGTGAACGGTCAACCCTCGATAGCGATGAAGGGGATAAGCGCGACACGTGGTACGCACCAGTTGGCCCAGGAATACCCGCCGCCATAACTGCGCTAGGATCCGTCGGCTATTTAAACCCCCTAGTCCTTTCATGGCTTCATTCTGGCGCCTTTCCTTCGCCTGAGAGCCTTGCTTCCCTCGCACCAGTCCTTGCCTTCTTCAGCCCCCCAATTCTTCTCTGAGGGTTCCTACGCCATGTCCTCTACCCCGGAGGCCGTTCTTGAGGGGATGTCTAGGGCTTGGAGGAAGGTGAGGAGGAGAATGGCGGCCGGTGAGAATCTCCGTCGTTTTGAAGGGGGCTCAAGGGAGAATTCCTTCAATAACAGGGGTTTAATAACGGGGGCTGTCGGTGAAGTTATTCTGCCCGCGAATTTCGGAGCAGCAAGGCGGGGTGATACCGGTCAAGAGGGCAGAGCTGCCGTCATAAGCTATAGCTGGATTCTTGATGCCGTCGGGGCCGAGGGACCAGAGGCGGTCGGCATCGACGGTGGGGCAGTGGAACTTGTTGCGGAGACGGTGGAAGTAGCGCATGCCGACCTTGCCGGAGCATTTTGGGTGGCGGCTGTCGTGGAGCATTCGGATGTGAGGCACATCTCTGGCATCGCTACCGCTTCCAAGGTGACTCCGGTTCTTCTTGAAACAGGTCTTCGCTACTGCCGCCGTTGCCCTTACCGCCTCCGGGGATCTATCCCATCCTTTTCCCGCTAGGGTTGGGACTTCGGAGACAGAATGAGGCGAGATGGGGCGAGAGCTGTTACACGCGCTGGAGAACGCGACTGAGAAGGACAGAGATGGGAAGAGGAGTTTGTAGCTCGGAGCGGCCTCCGGTTCATCCTTCCCGAACCGTGTTTGCGAGGCTTGCGATGACATGTATCTTCTTCTTCTTTTTTTTTTTCCCTGACCCACCGGGTCCTGTAACGTATACTCTTGTTAAATGAAAAAGAGATTTTGTTACCTCGTCTGCATCTCGCATTAAATAGTTGTCTGTCGGACTTCTTCATTTTCCTTTCCTCTTTCTTCCTTCTCTTCTTCTTTTCCTTTTCGCGTTGTCCCAAGGTCATCGACGACCTCTTCTGCTCATGTGGGGTCGTCATTTGCCGAGCTCCTTTTCGGCTCTTACGTCGTTCGAAGATACCCAATTGTCATTCCGTTGATGGGTGCAGGTTCGCTTGGGGCCCTTCGGGCCCGAGGTCCCTCCCAGGGCTTGAATTCGGGGATCCGAGCTTCCGTTGCCTTCGGGCACTGTTTGCCTTCTTTTTTTTTTTTTGGTTGGATTTTTTCTCTGCTGAAGTCGGAGCTAAGTTCGGCTCCCTTGGGAGTCCGAACGGAGAAGCCCTCCTGAAGTTGGAGTAGCCCGGCTCTCGTAGGAGTCAGGGCGAAGTCTTCCTGCAATCAAAGTCATAGGCAAAGTCCGGCTTTCGTAGAAGTCCGGACAAGGCTTATCGGCAGTTGCTGTTGTCAGCGGAGCCCGGCTCCCGTAGGAGTCCGGGCGGGGTCGTCCTGTAACTGATGTCGGCGATGGAGCCCGGCTCCCGTAGGAGTCCGGGTGAAGTTTTCCTGGGCGTCGTGGACGGAACCCGGCTCCCGTAGGAGTCCGGGTGAAGTTTTCCTGGGCGTCGTGGACGGAACCCGGCTCCCGTAGGAGTCCGGGCGAAGTTTTCTTAGGCGTCGTGGACGGAACCTGGCTCCCGTAGGAGTCCGGGTGAAATTTTCTTGGGCGTCGTGGACGGAACCCGGCTCCCGTAGGAGCCCGGGCGAAGTTTTCTTTGGCGTCGTGGACGGAACCCGGCTCCCGTAGGAGTCCGGGCCTTCCCGTTTGCTCGAGTCGGTGTGAGGTTCTCCTCTCGTTACCAGCCTGGTTGCGGGGGCGCGTTAGGGCGCTGCAAGGCCTCTCCCCCCATCCGGTCTAAAAGAACCGGGCCTTCGACTTTGCTCAAGTTAGGACGAGGTTCTCCTCCTGTCCCTAACAGGGCTGTGGGGCACATATGGGCGTTGTAAGGCCTCTCCCCCCATCCGGTCTAAAAGAACCGGGCCTTCGACTTTGCTCAAGTTAGGGCGAGGTTCTCCTCCTGTCCCTAACAGGGCTGTGGGGGCGCATGTGGGCGTTGTAAGGCCTCTCCCCCCATTCGGTCTAAAAGAATCGGGCCTTCGACTTTGCTCAAGTTAGGGCGAGGTTCTCCTCCTGTCCCTAACAGGGCTGTGGGGGCACATATGGGCGTTGTAGGGCCTCTCCCCCCATCCGGTCTAAAAGAACCGGGCCTTCGACTTTGCTCAAGTTAGGGCGAGGTTCTCCTCCTGTCCCTAACAGGGCTGTGGGGGCACATATGGGCGTTGTAGGGCCTCTCCCCCCATCCGGTCTAAAAGAATCGGGCCTTCGATTTTATGAGGTTGCCCTTTTGTTTTTGATACAGTTTGCTTGAATTATCCCAAGACATATGGGCACGCGTTTTTTGATTAAAATGAAATTACTGGTAGTACATCCGTAAGTTTTCTGAGCTCCACGGTCGCGGGAGGTCGGCTCCTCCGAGCTCCTTAAGATAATAAGTTCCGGGCCGGACTACTTCT